>NC_137900.1:30061511-30322289 GCF_963455335.1 Martes martes
CAGAGTCAACACCAACATGGTAATGAGTACTGGAATTCAAAAGAGAACAGTACAACCCAGCATTTCTAGTATCTGAGAGAGCCTGCCCTGCCCCAAGGGTTCTTGGGGGGAACAAAGGCCCCACGTGGTGATCCACATGTCCCCACTCGACAGGGGAGCAGACTGAGGCACTCAGTTAGCTGAAGGGATGAAGTGAATCAGAGCCAACTCAATATTCTCCCAGCCCTTGGTGCCTCGGGTCTCCAGAGGGTACAGGCTGGGCGGGTAGGTGTTCTCTGCTCAATGACGCCGTGGGAGCTTCCAGGGTGTAGAGGGTGGGGAGAGTACCTGGCTGATGTCGATGGGTTTATCACGGCTGCCAGTCTGCACCAGGAGTTTGTAGGCAAGGACCCCATCATCCGATCCATTTTTGTAATTGTTTGGCATGATTTTCCCAGTTTCCCAGTCACTGTCAAATGCATCCTGAAGTCCTAGAAAAGGCAAATGTATACAATGTATTAAGATTCCTCACCATTATGATCCAGGCCATAACTGGGTGGGCTGAGGACAAGGAGCTGGTATCAACCTTAAGCAGTCTGTGTGCTACCTGTTTTCTAGTTCAAGTTCAAGTGATACCCTTAGATTTTTCATGAATGAACTTCAGGTTGCTAATAATCACTGCTTCAAAGGTGGAAGAAGGGAATACTTGTTTCTAGGAAACAAATATACATGTTTTACCTTTACACAGAAAAGAATCCCCCTCTTCTCTCCCCAAGGCCATTCCAAAGGCAAGGAAGGGAGAGAGCTTGGGGGAGCGGGCGGGCTGGGTGAGGAGGAAGACACACTGTCTCATCAGGCAGTTCACACCGCCGTCAGGTGCTAAAGCCGTGGGTTCTTCAGTACAACCAGAAATCCCACTCAGAGGGGGAAACGCGCCTTCGAACTCCCAACTTCAAACAGCAACTCAGCTGCTTCTCCAGCCCAGGGTGAGTGAACACGATCCTGTCAATTTGTTCCATCTGTTCGACTTGTGGAGCTAATACAAGCTGTGGGATCGGCTGCCAGGTTGTGTAAAGATCACAGCCAACACCTATTCACTCTCCACTGTTCCTCTTTGCCACCCTTCCTCAGAGAGGGGGTGTGCAGGAGGGTGAGGGGAGGGGTCTCGTGAGCGCCTGTGTGTGCAGGGAAATGCCTCACGGGGTAAATTTGGATCAGATTGAGAACAGGAAGCCACAGGCCAATACAAGGGGGCTCTGTGAGAACAGATGACAAACCGCAAGCACAGGGAGGGGAAGGAAAGGGCTTTCTGGGTGTGGGGGATGGGCAAGCCCACCAGCCCACCACACACAGCTGCGCTTGGCCTCTGTAATCAAAACCATCATTACAGACCTGATGGTTTGGCTACAGCTGTAAAGAGATAAGCGTGCTGGAAGAGAAAACAGGGCCCTGGTGACCCGGCCTTAGGGGCTGAGTGATCCCGTGTGCACACACTCTCCCCTGACTCCCCCACCTCCTTTCCGCGGCCCTGCTCCCCGCCCTCCCCAATTCCCTCCCAAGTAGAATCCCAAGCCCCAGCAGCTCAGGAAACCACATCTTTTGGAACAGGCTACATTCGCATAGGTTAGACACGGCCAATAAGAAGGGAAAAGAGTTCATTTCATGACATGCCTTGAGTGACTTCAAAGACACCCCCCAATACTGGTCCCCTCAGTGCTTACAATAATTAAGCTCTGGGGGGGGTTTGAAGCAGGGGGAGAGGGAGCACAGGACCCTGTCTCTCTCTTTAAACCTTCCTGCCCACATTGCTGTGGGCATTGTTTTTACTCGAACAATGTGGGGATGAGGCCCGGAGGCTCCGTGCTGAAAGAAGGCCGCGTTTGGGGCGAGTGTGGAGGAGCAGTGGGCGGGAGGGACCACCGGCACAGACCGTGCTCCCGACTCTCACACAGACTGTTTTTCACAGCAAGGCATGCACACAACAAGCTGTACGGAACAGATGTGATTTTATTACCTAAATCCTTTTTTTTGTTTTTGAAAAAAAATAAACAGGAGAGGAAAAACAACCCCTCTTCCCTCCCCACTCCTCCAAAAGAGACCTGGTCTGTTTTCCCACCTTAATAGAATTTTCATCACTTCATGGCCTGTGTGGGACTTTAACCCTTTCCCTCTTGACCCGTCAATCCTAAGGAGCCACTCGTGCTCAGCGAGCATGGGGCCGTCCCAGCATTTTACAGTCATCGCCCTTCTTACAACTACCTCGTGAGACAGCCCTGTTAGCCTCATGGTTCCCGCTTTACAGATGAGGAAACTGAGGCACAGAAAGCAACGTGACCAAGGCCACTCAGCAGGGCTCCAGGGCAGGCTTGAACCATGGTTGCTCTAAATCACCTGAGCGCACAGAGGCGCTCAGAAAGTTCTCTGCTGAAGGCGTGAATACGGACAGCCAAGTTACCGTGTGCACCAATGCTGTCTAGTGGCAAACAGGGTTCCAAAAATGTGAGTGTAGTTTTAAGATATGTATGCACGAAGAATGTGGGGACACCCTAGAGTGAGCCAAAGGAAGAAAGATTGTATCTGGGTAGGTCAGCCCTGTGGGCGGCTCAGCTCAACTCATCACCGGCGCCACCAGGCTCCCGCACCATTTGCCATACTTGGAATACAAACACGAACGAGAAATAGTCATTGACCTTATGGAAGAGTGAAGTCCTTCTCATCAGATTATTTTATTTTCTGACTAATTACCAAAAAGCTCAAGGAACAATGAACCGGCCTAAGAGTACATGTACAACATAGGATTCTATACACAAAACGAGGGACACAGATTTGCCTCCGCTGCCCGTTGGCCAACATTTTATGCTCTAACACACGTACACTGTAGAAGAGATTTGTGACATTTTACCTACTTTACAGCAAAACGTGAACGTTTCAGCTAGAACTTTTCTCATTGTAAATTTTTTGCTAAATGTTATTTTCCAGGGAAAAGTTCTCAGCTACATATTCCAATTGTCAATTTCTCTTTGGTAGGGGACCCTAAGAAGGAAACATTAATTTAAATTTTATCTGGACAGTTCAGTGTGAAACACAAACACCAATGGCTCATGATACAGTGTGGTTTTTATCTGCAACTTCGCCTTACTGGCATGTGTGTTTCAAGATGACCTGGGGTATTGCCACTATGTATTTTTATGAGTTAACCACCACCCCCGACCCCCAAACTAGTGGGTTGTTGATAAAGACCAATAGCATGACATGGTTTTTAGTGATAATTCCACCAAAAACCAATGAGGTGTCCCAAGACTTAACAGCCACACAAATTGTTTTTGAACAATTCAAGGACAGCTGATTCCTTGCAGGAAGTGTTCAAAGACCCAGTCAACCCCTTGACAGGCCTGAAAACCGTCTAGGCAGCCCAACGGTCCCGTTATCTGGCCATTCTGTGTCCAGTGCTCTCTGGGGCACCTCGTAAGAGTCATACGCAGAGTTCTAGAGCTGGCTGGGGCCCTGACTTGGGAGCACGAATGGGTCTTACTGGGTCTACGTGGGTGCTGTTCACTTAGCAATCAAAACAACATGATTCAACTGCACCTTTAAAAAAGTGCGGTTCTTGAGTCCAACTGCTTTAGGTCTTTAAAGGGATGAAAGCATAGGGATAATTTACAATACGCTATAAAAAGGGTAGCCCTCGCCACTGCCTGATGACAATACCCTCTGCCCTCTTCCCAAGCTCCGCCTAACATGCCATATTGAGCATCCAAAGGAATGGCTGAAGACACTGAAATCAATTCTACAATAACCCTCCTTTGCTCAGATATGGGCCCTGCTGCCGATCTCTTTGTCATTTGTGGCAAGCTATTTGCATGTCTTTGGCCAATGGGGGAAAAATGAAAAGCAGGGAATCTCTCAACTGTCTGGTCCTGTTTGGACTCATTATCTGAAGGACACAGCCTCCCAAACTACTGGAAAAAAATAAGACTTGGAACAAATTCACATTAATCTCGGGAGCATGTTAAAAAAATAACATTAACGTCACATAGTTCTCTTTGCCTTCCTCAAAAGAAGAGGTCAAATCTGGTATACGTCTATGAACAAAATTCTAGCAACAGAACTCAAGGCCAGCAACTGTATTGAAGAATTTTCAGTCAGACTCAAGTTGTTTACCATTTCATGCAAACTCCCAGGGAAATTGGCTGCTTAATCTTTACCTACAAGTGTATTGACTTAAGACCAAAAAAGGCACTCGAATCTGTGTTTAAACAAGCCTAATTAAGTGGGAAATTAAGACAATCATTTGGATAACTTAAGCCAAAAAATGTTGGGGGCCATAATTATTTGGGTATTTCACTAAAAGCATTTTTGCCTGAATTGTGTGGATAATTATCTTGATTCCCCACTTCACTTTGCATGTGTCAACATGGAATAAATGAACAGATGTTCTTGGAATCACTGAATACATTCATATTCAGTCAGCAGTTAGGAGCAAATTTAAGCCTTTTTTTTTTTCCCCTCCAGTTGACTACTATTTCCTAGAAACGTTTCTAAGGACAAGGTAACAAGTTAAAAAAGGCATTTTAAAGCAGAATTTGATTATGAAATACTGTGAGATGTGATTGAGCACTGATAAGTTTATTTCATATGCCAAGTCAAAAGATGGTCAAAATATGGAATGTTACATTATATTCACAAAAGATGCAAAATTTACCGGTGTAAGTAAAGTCATAATTTGTCAATACGTCAGTCTAGAAATTCCATTGACGCTCTGATTTCACTTGATCATCAAACTAACCACCATCCAAAAAAAGAGCACTAGAAGCATCCAGCTCCCCATTTTATAATATATTTTCCCATTTCCTAATGTGCACCCATAAATTCTTAACAGAAGTTCCCGAGTCCCCCATCTGAATTGTTTGCATCATTTTATAGGTAAAAGCCAGATTTGGGAGGCTGTCCCAGAAACACTCTATATAAGAATTTTAAGCAACACTTAGAAGTCAATGAAACATGTCAGTGTTACATTATAATCTAAGGCTTTAATAGTGAACAAAGGGAACTTGTGGAAGCTGAACATACCAAAGACTGAAGGGTGAAAGTTTACAAACGGCGCACAGCCTCTAGCAGCACCTCACCTTGGAGCCAGTCTCTGAAGTAGTGCAGCCACATTTTGGGAAGCTGTTTATTTTCTTCCAACATGACATACTTCACATTGCTGAAACTCTTGTGAAGGTCGTAAAGTAAGTGCTGGATATTCGGGTAGTCTGCTTTCTGGGTGACTATATACATGTTGTAGAAAGAAAAGTATTTGAATTGTGCAGCAATAAAGTCATATTCTCTGGTTTCCCGAGGCACAATGTCTGTAAGGTCCAGCCCATCGCGCACTCGGGTGGTCCCATAAAGGCTGACCCCCAGCAAGCCCAGGAAAAGGAAGATCACCACGACCTGTAACACAGTAAGAGGCACAAGATCAGACCCAGAGGACAGGACCAACTGTCCCTTGACAAAAGGAAGCTGTTTGGTTCAGACCTCACTTTTACCCCCACAACGGCCCTGATGAAGCATGTAGGGGTCATTCTCCAGAGAGAAAAAGAATTATAGTAATCACATTTTAAAAGAAGCTCATGAAAAATAAAATGTTTACAATTGTTGATCTAAATTCACAGAAGCATTTGCTACATAGAGATTCACTACTGTAGAAGTTGAGCTCATTAAAATGGCCCCACATGCTAAATGGACTGACTTTTTAGGAGGCCTGAATACATCACACCCAAAGAAGCAACCTGATGAATTCTAAAGGAGACTGTTTTGTTATTTCTTGAAGACAGGAAGAATCTCCTGTTTTGGTAGATTACCTTGGCTTTTGGTTTCAAGAGGAAAGGAGCATAATGTTTCTCGGCAAAAGATGAAAGTGTCCACTTGGTGCAGGGGGGCTCAAGGCAGTGGAGGCTGGAGTCGGAGAACTGGGAGAGAAGGTCCCTCGTGGAGCTGGTGCTCTCGGGGCTCTGGCAGCTGAGGGTATCCTGGGTCATGGTGACAGGCTGCACGGAGATCTCGGAGCGTGGCTCGGCAGTGGTATAGTACACGTGAGTGTGGGGGTCGTACTCTGTGCGGAGCTGCACTGTGGACTGCATGGTGATCTGGGTTTCATGGGTGAAGCTGTGGCTGCTGTAGGGCGGCGGGGGGCTGTAGCGGGTGTTATCGTGAGTCTCCGTGTAGGCCTGAGGTTCAACCTGAATCACTCTGCTGACGCAGGGGCTAAGAGGGGAAAACATGTTGCAATGGTACAACTAGAACAGGGATACAGTGCTTTCATTTTTGCCAATGACTGACAGTATCCATTTTACATAGTTCTAATTTAGAAGAAACATATAATACTGCTGAGCTCCGCAAACACCACCTGATTTAACCATATGGACATAGACACTAGTAAGTCAAAGGAGGCCAAATGGATGGCCAATTCTGAATGTGACTGGCAAAATCAGGTTGCACGCTGATGAGCCCCTTTCAAAGTGCAATTCCTAAAAAACATACAACCCCTCCCTTCAAAACCCCACAACACCCCAAAGGCTGTATTTTTTTCTGGATGGCTGGTTTTCAAGCCTTTGTTCTGCCTGAATCAATAGAGATACGACACACTCCCAATAATCAGTCAAAGTGATCCAGAATAGAAATAGCGAGCTTGTGGATCACAACCCCAGAGCTGTGAGTCTTTAGTCAGGGAGGGGAGAGCCTCAGTGAGGCGATATCCCCAACAGAGCATCCTCTGTCCATCATCTCCTCTGTCTCCATCACATCGGTACAAGCCCAGTAAACTACACTTTCTTCCAAGTCAACAGATGAAAAGAGTTCTCTAACCCTACCACTCTGTACCCAACAAATAAAGGCCACAGCAGCTCATGAAATTGTACCTTGTAAAACAGCAGAAAATATCCAATCTCCTGTCCTCACGTCGATACAAATCCATGCTGAGAATCGCAGGAAATATTAGCAGAACCATAGCAAAATTGAATACCACTACTACAGCCGCCTGGAAGCAGGGGGAAAAGAAAAAGTAGAGGTCACCAGTATGTCTCCTCCCAGTCAGAGGACTGCTCTAAAAATAAAAGAAGTTTTCAACAACATCCTTTCAATTCTCTACTGAAGTGTTTAAACTTGAAATAGATGTTGGAGTTTCTCATCATTTTGCTTCTCTTCCATCACGAAGAGACCATTTGAGAGGAACCGGCCCTGTCATTCTGATCCTTTCCATCTCTTAGAATTTCATGAACCCATGATGTACAAACACAGGAACAAAATGAGTCTTGCTCACAACCTAACCAAACCAAATCTACAAAGGCAGAATATGGAATATACTTGAGATGTTTTAATTGAAAACAAACATTCTCCTTTCAGAATATTTCTAAGAGTTTCACGCAACTCTGATTTTATACTCAGAGTATTTATACGTCAAGTGGATTGGGTATATCAAAATGTCACCTTTAAAACATGAAATAAAATTTCAAACACGTCCCCTGAGGTTTTTAATAGGCACATTCCAAATAGCCTCGGGAGTAGCCTGTGGGGTGTGCGAGCACAGTAACATGAAAGGTCAAGGAGAGTGAGGCAGAAAGAAATTCCTGTGTGTGATTATAGTATGCAGAATAAATAAGTACAGATTCGAAAGTCACTCCATAACCTAGAATAAACACGGGGCTAGATTCTGTAGTGCTTTGGCAAATCTCCTGCTGACCTAGTAAAAATTACACAATTGGGCTGTTAATAGGGGAAAGTCAACAGAGGACAGTTGAAAGGGCTCTCCCATTCAGACAGGAATGGAAAGAAGCGGCACACACACACACACAAAATCCAACTGGAATGCTAAATAACCAAGAAATCATCAGAAATTTTTTTGAAAATTAAAAAGTCTCAGGAAGTTTTCCAAAGAACTCAGTTCTAAAATGTCCTCCAACTGGGTAAATGTCTCGGGGGGTGGGGGTGGGGGAAAGAAAACCTGCTTATAAGAGATACCCAACAGAATGAGAAGAGAACTTTGCAAAGGGCTTCTGATAATAATTGTGAATTTATGCTCAAGGAGAAAGATCAAGGATGAGGTCCAGAAAGGTGCCTTTCAATAATTAATTCCCTGTCAAGTCTACAAAACCAAAAAATCATCAAGAGTCTTGTTCTAAAAATTACCTAACTCCTCTCTTCTTAGTCTGCTTTGAAATTCCTCACCAGCTTGAAGTATTTGAAACCTGCGAACTTAACCGCTCTAATGAATGGTCTTTAAAGGCCTGCTGGATTGACTTAATAGGAAAATCACTATTTTGACTAGAGGATTCATCTTAGAGACAAACACTTTAAAAAGGAAAGCGAGGACATGGTGCTGCGAATTGGAGACACAGAGAGAAATAAGACAAGGACTGACCTACCAAAAACTACAATCCAGGCTAAGAAATGTAGTAATAGGGTGCCTGGGTGGCTCAGTCATTAAGCATCTGCCTTTGGCTCAGGTCACGATCCCAGGGTCCTGGGATCGAACCCTGCATTGGGCTCCCTGTCAGTGGGGATCCTGCTTCTCCCTCTCCCACTCTCTCTGCTTATGTTCCCTCTCTGGCTGTGTGTCTCTCTCTGTCAAATAAATAAATAAAATCTTAAAAAAATATATAGCAATAAAAGCTTGCAAAGGGTTCCAGAGCAGCTCAGAGAGGGAGGAGTTCCCAGGTAGGGGTATGCGTGGGGCATGTGGGGGCAAGGGGCAGAGGGTGGTCAAGGGAGGTTCTCAGGGAGGTGTAGAAGACAAAACAGGTATTTGGTGGGGCCCAGGAGGAAGGATGTGCCACGTGGAGGAATTCCACAAGCTGTGTCTAAGAGGGAGACCCAGAATTCTGTTGTGGGCAGAGAAAGGACAAAGGGGGAGTCATGGGAGACCAGGTAGTTAATACACAATTCACTCAATCCCCATGGCAACCAGGACTGCCATAATCAGGTACTGTTGACACTAGCACCTGACAGAGACTCCACAGTGCAAAGGATGGTCACCGGTCTGTGGTTACTGAGTAAATCAAATTTAGACACAGGCTTGGTATTGAAGCCCTCAGCCTGACTGAGATCTGGGACTTCTTGTCACCTGGTCACCTCCTGTGGGGATGGACACAGGCTGGGCTGGGTCTCCTGACCAAGCCGACCAGAGGGATGCTGGCAGGGATGGGTCTGATTCTCAAGAAGATTCTTCAGGAAAAGTCAATCCTGGAGATGGAATCCTTTCAGCTTTTCTTTCTATGATAAGCATGTTTAGAGTTTGGGGGTGGAATGCAACAGAACACTCCCGGGCATCTCACTCTGGACAAAAGTTCCTGAGGCTGCAGAACCCAAGCGGCCCAGGTGCTCTGGCAGGAACAACACCAAGGCTTCCACGGTGGCTGGGGACACCTCTGCTACCAGCTTTATCCCCCGGAGGAATCTGTGGAGGACATGAAGAACCCCCAAACTCTGAAGAGTAGCGTCCTGTCTGCACTCGCTGTCAAGTGGCATGTTGCATACATAGGGAGGACATATCTGGACAGGAAAACAGCACAACTTCCACGTCCCATTCAAGTGCACCCAAATGGTAATGACCAGCAGGCAGCAAGGACTTCTCAGCAAGGGAGAAGTGTCACTGCTGGGGCAAAGGGGAGTCTAAGACATTGTAAGAAAAGATGAGAAGATGATGGGGATGATTTGCACTGTCAATCAATTCAAATCACTGTGCTTGAAGGAAATGTCCCTGCCTCCTCTGTTCCCCCGACCTGTGGCAGAACACCCACCGGCGCCCTGCTGAGACCCTTGCAGAGCAGAGACAAACTGACCCTGCCCAGAGGGCCCTCATCTAGAACTCCTCACTGTGTGGAACAATACAGTGTTCTGTTCTGGGAGTTTCCATTGAAGAACAAATTCCATTCAGGTACCAGCAAAGCCCCAGTGCAGGGCACTGGTACCCAAAGAATTCGACGGTGTCATTGCTTTCTGGTATAGAGGTGGCATTTGGACAGATGGATGGAGATTGGTAAGGAAGTCTAAGACAGTTTCTTTGGGAAAAAATAATTCTATTTATTTTGGTAAAGTTAGACAATTGTGAAAGTTCCAAAAAGACAAATCCTAAATTAATATGGATTTATTACTGGACAGAACCACTGTAATCTCTTTTGAGGCTTAATCTATAGTATCCTGAGAACACAAATGCAAATGGATACCTGGAGGCACAACTTAACCCAATTCACTAAAAGAAAGAGAAGCTATATCACGATCAACTTTGAATGTCAATATATTTAAAAGGAAACCAGTGTAAATTTCTGATGGCTACAGCAAAAATCACAGCGCATTCACTCTCTTTTCTTCTTACATTTTCTTTTTCTTTCCTTTTCCTTATTTATTTCTTTTTCGTTTGTTTTTTTTTGACAGAGAATGAGCCAGTAATATGAGAAGCCAGTCATTAATACATGAGGACTCCTGGAAGGCCTCAGTTTTCCAAAGTGGTACCCCAGGGGCTTGGAATAGAAACACAAAACTCACAGTACTCATTGCATCTCGGTAAGGTGATTGCTTACCTTGGGAGAACGTTAGTGTACTGGATTTTCTAAAAGGCGTAAGGGAAACTCATGTAGCTTTTCAGACCACCACACCATAGGGTATCATTAAAGGACAGTATGCCTTGATGAATCATCAGTGTACTGAGAGAGGAGAGGACAAAATGAGAGAGAGACACACACAAGAAGAAATGAAGGAGCGTGAGGCGGAGCAGAAATAAAGAGCAGCGAGAAAAAGGCGAGCGGAAAAGGCGAGAGGTGGGAGAGGGTCTCACTGTCACAGGAGGGGGACAATTCCCAACACCGGCAGGTGAAGGCAGTAAGATCAGGAGACTGCAGACGGGCGTGCGGATGCCCGTGCAGAAAGGCATTCTAGAAAGGTAACTGTCCCAACACTTAAGCGGGCACCTTTCAGTTGTCTTCCACATCACTGAGCAGTTAGGCAGCTAGATGTATTTTCATTTTCTTGTTCAGATTTAACTTTATCCATTAATTCACTTACTACTTCTACTTTTAGATATTTATAATAAGCCCTTTATTATTTTCTTTTCTTTTTTTTTTTTTTTAGTATTTTTCTTTCGGGGGTGATGGTTGCAGTAATTGGTCCAAAAATCTTTTCTCGTGTTCTGTCTTACACTAAGTATTAAGTAAGTCTAATGTCCCAGACAGAGCAGGATCGTTAGCTCCTCAGGTCTTAATTAGCCATCGCTGAAACGAAATTCAAATATGAAGACTACGAAAGAGCGAAGAGTGTGGACAAAAGCATAAAGAGAAACCAAACTTATGATTTGTCAGTTTCTCTTCCTGGTCACAGGAAATCACCCTTCTGGTGATTAACAAGAGTAAAGCAGTAGGAAGAAGCTGGGTATAACAACAGCTTAAAAAGTGACCCCAACGGGCGCCTGGGTGGCTCTGTTGGATAAGCGACCCCAGCTCTTGATTTTTGGCTCAGGTGACGATGTCAGGATTGTGAAATCGGGCTCCGCGCTGAATGTGGAGGCTGCTCTCTCTTTCCCTCTCCCTCTGCCCCTCTTTACTAAAAAAAAAAAAAAAAAGGTGACACTGAAAGTATTTTCCCTTAAAAACCTGGCCATCTCATAAATTATCATCATACTGATAGATGATATCATACTGATAGAGAATAAGGGGGGAAAGCCACTGCTCCTCTCTTGGAAAACAGTTGAAACTTTAAAGTGTGAATTTAATTCACAAAACTTCGGTAACATCTTTGTGATACTAAAACCTGAAACCATTTGGGGCTTAGGAGGACCCCATCCCAAACTGGTCAGTTAGCGTTCTTCCTCCACTGTGCTGACCGGTGTCAGGATTCCTCAGAGTTTCGAGCAGCCGCAGAGCCCTGCCAGCACTCCAGACCAAGCACAGAATGGACCAGAGCTGTGTCCCCAGCCTAGGGAGCTCTCCATTCTTACCGTTCGTATAAGCTGGCTCTCTGCGCCAAAGAAATATCTCGGTGGCCTCTAGGTGTAGAAGGGCCTGGTTTGGGAAGAGAGGGCAGAACAATGCAGGAGCCACACTGCTCTGCAGAAGGAGGGCGGAGGCATTTTGACTTTTCCTTGCAGCCTGAGAGGAGAGTAGGAGACCAAAAGAAGAGAGAGGGCTGGAAGAGGGAAGGGAAGGCGAAGAGGCGGGGAAGGGAAGAGGCGGCGAGTGCGGGCCCACCGACAAACCCCTACAGGCAGAGGATGGCCCCTACATTTGGACGGTGGGAGCTAGTCCAGCAGACCCTCGAACAACACGGGTTTGAACCGCAGGGGTCCACTTCGAGGCTGTTTCCAGTAAACACACTGCAGCATTCGGATGTATTTTTCTCTTCCTTAGGATTTTCTTAATAACGTTTCCCCCTAGCTTATTTTGTTGTAAGAAAACTGATGGATTAGCCATGTGTTAATTGATTATGTTATCAGTAAGGCTTCCGGTCAACAGCCGCTATTAGTTAAATTTCAGGGGAGCTCAAAGTTACAAGAAGATCTGACTGTGTGGGAGGGGCGTCAGCACCCCCAAGCCCCATGTTGTTCAAGGGTCAACCGTACACAATTCTAAGTGATCGCCCGGCTTGGTCTATACTGCAGCCTCTTCCTCTTGGTCAGGAAAATCTGCTCTGTACAACTGCCTTGTGTTGGGGCTGCTTTAGGGAAACAGATAGGGTGGGTGGCGCTTTGGGGCTGAGGCAGCCAGCAGGGAAGCCCAGCGGGTACTGGCAGCAGGGACGGCCACACGCTGGCCACACTGTGGATGAAACCAGAAGACTTCTGGCTGTCCGGAACAGGGGGGCTTCTCAGCACCCTATACAGAGTGGCCCTCGTATTGTTTTAGTCTCACTATACAGTGAAGGACCACTCCCTAAGGCAGCAGGTCCTGGGGCTACCCAGGCCCCATGCGTCTGGGCTCTAGGACTGAAAGAAGGGGAAGAGCCCTGGGATGTATTTTAGAGGGAGTGTCAGGCTTGTTGCATCAGGAAGCTTCTATCAGAAGAGCCCCAGATGCGGACACACTACGTGGATTCCGGCAGCGGTACCGGAAGCACGTTAGAGGGGGAGGGGAGACAGGCTGCTCGGCCTCCGTGCGGTGCTCGCCACATGTTTCAGCACCTGGAGGGTGCAAACTCACCTGGAGGGAGAAGGCTCGCAGGGCGGGGATGGGGATGAGTGCGGCCATAAAGAAGGCGGTGACGTTGCTGATGGAGGTGAGGGCCACGCTGGCTCCTGTGCGCTTGAGGCACTCTCCAGTCCTGTCCTGAGGACGAGAAACCACAGTGCTGAGAGCTGCGCAGTGCGGGGTCCCCTCATGCCACAGGTTGGGGCGACAGTTCAAATTCATGACACAGGGAGACAACACATAGTTTATCATGCTGATGTCAGGGTGGAAGAAAGGGTTATCTCTGCCCACCCCTGACATTGGCATCGAAAATGCTTTCAGGACTACCTATACAGTCCTGTGCCATTCCCCACTACCGCATCCAAAGCAAAGAGCTGCGAGACAATCACTGAAGTCAATTTTTAAGATTTAAAAGGGGTGTGTTGGAAGAGGAGGGGGGGTGGGGACAAAGTGACCCAAAAACCCCCACAAAAAATCTAGAAAAGCAAATATGGGCTTTGAAATAGGTGTTCTGCAATTCTTCTCATCTCTTTCACCCATTTAGAGGCAGTAACATGTCACTGACTTGGTCTACTAGGCCAGATTAAAAAAAATTAAAGGACAAATACTCAAGAACGGAGGTGATTTTGGCTGGCTCCAAAGCTTTCTTCTTTTGTTTTTCTATTACCTCAAAAGGGATTCTTTTATTCTGTCCTGTTTCACTAAATGCATGTGCCAGAAGGAAAACGTCATCCACGCCAACGCCAAGAGCAAGAAACGGCAAAACCTGCAGTGAACACAAAGGGCAGTGCGTTAGATACATGAAGTCCAATTCGGTTCCTTCTAGGGCCATGGGGAACATTGTCCCCAGCAGCTACCCTAAGGACAGCTTACAGCAGCTCATGGTGAAGAACCTAGTTCCCAGGTTAAAATCCCCTGGATCTAGCCCTTTGGCTCACAGGAGGTCTTATCCATTTCTATTTTTAAGGCCTACTATTTTTTTTTTTAAGCTAATAAATGAGAAGGAAGCTAACCCATCAGAAGCAGTGGTTCTCAGAACACAATCCCTGGATGGGCATCATGGAGAACAGGTAATTAGAAACTCCGGGGGCGGGGCCCAGCAGTTGGAGATGTCACCAGCCCTTCACATGACTCTACCATGCACTTGAGTCTGAGAACCATGGCTCTAATGAATGACCTTCACTGTGCTGATAAGTGAAGCTTCTCTACCACCACCAAGTCCCCGCAGAACTTCCACCCAGTGCCAAGGGCTCCGCTCATGAGATAGCAACCCCCCGCCTCCCGGGAAGTGTGGCATCTTGGTAGTAAAGGTTGGAGGACCCTGTAGGTGACATGGACACGTAGGAGGCTACTGGGCCAAGCCTGGGGAGGGCTATTTGTCGACAAACAGTGGACGGATGGCTCCTTTAGTACCTGAGTTGTTGCAGCGTTAAAGGAAATCCCGATCAATGAGCACAGGCCCAATCCTGCAGCCACTGACAGTGCAACCAACAGGACGCCAGCCAGCCCCACGGCACCCTGGGACTTGGAGCAGTCCCAGCGCAGCATGGTTAAACAGGCATAGGCAAGCTACGAGCAGAACAAAGGGGTGGGGGGCAGGTGAAGGAATGAGGAGGGGGAGACAGGGAGGGGGAGACACAAAACAAAAGCCAAACATTAGAATGTGTAAGAATTCTAATGTTTTCCCCCACCCATCACCCCAAATCAAAAGGTAGAACTTATTAAATCCAACAACAACAATTTACACTACAGACATCACACGAAATGATACAAGTCAAAGATGGGCAAACCGCAAATGGGAGAAAATGCTTTACACGACCACTTTTGAAATCAAAGCCGAGCTCTCTCTGTCTTGGATGCACGTGTGTGTTAAGAGCAGTTAAAAAGCAGGGGCAGTCATGGAAGAGATCAAACCCAAAAACTAAACCAGCTCTCCCCCCGTGCTCCCCCAGGAGAACTGAACTGACTGTTACCATCAGTAGGTAGCCACTGGCCACTCGGATGACACTGACATCAGAGAAGGACTTCAGGATGTCGTCCAGGGTCGTTGTGGTAAAGGAAAGCACCTTCTGAGTGGAGTTCGGAGCAACACTTTGATGAACCACCTGTGGTCACGACATAAAGTCCCAAACAGAATGGAAGTGTCAGTGAGCTTCAAGAGCAAAGACCTTGGAGGACATGTCCCCTCCACTCAAGCCTCACTTTTTTCTGATGCACTAAAAAGAGTTCTACATGATTCAGGTTTGAACTTGGGACTGACGTGAAACGACCCTGGTCCCGCCCGGGACAATGAAGGCCCCTGACGATCAGTTGGGAATGTGGTGAGCCGGTGCCCGATGCCTACAGTACCTCTAGGTCCCGTGCACCTGAGGCCACCCTTCTCCTCTCCGCGGCTCTACAACAGACCTGTGGTCCCATCGGCTCCCCCCAATCCAAAACAACTCGTTCTTGTGGCCACTCCTCCCCCCTTCATTCGCTGGCCACTTTTAAAAGGTCACATGCAGCTCAGCAGAGGTCACTGCTTGGGAAACAAAGGCCAGCTCCTGTCACATGACCTAACCAAGGGGGACTGCAGCTGTGAACAGATTCTATGCTTTGGTAATGTTTTCCAGACACTTTTTCTTGCTAACCCAGTGTTTTTTTAAACACTGTTACGCCTTCGCTCTGGAGTTCACAATTGGTTACTCAAAACGTCTTAGGTGTCCCAATTAGAATTAGCCATCACCCACACAGGAAGGTTTTCCATATCTAGGAAAGGAAAGTTTTCACTCCACCAGGTCCCCAAAATGACGATTTGTTTTGAAAACAGATTCTAGTGAAACAAACAAACAAACAAACAAAAAAACCTATTTTAAAACATGGCAACAACTAAGCACAGAGTAACCGAGGGGTTTGTACCCGATTCAAAGGTGGGTGTCGGAATGCGCTGATTTACCTCCACGTATGTCCTCTGCCAAGCCTCCAGGATGGCTGCTGCCTTGTCCTCATTCCAGTTGATGTGCGAGACATACTCGTACCCCTTGAAGTGCTCGTACATTTGCTTGGGAGTCATTAACTGAAACATGGTCTGCAAGGCGTGGGCACTGTGACAAGGAGGCAAAGACACGACATCAGCATTCCCAGGAAGCTGTCCTCGCTGCTTAAACTCCTGAACGCACGCCCCCCCCGACTCGCGGCCCTCTCTCCTACGCGAGCACGTGTTTCCGTTAAACGGGACCTGGATGGCGATTTTATTTAATAGATGGATGTACCATATTAAAGGTGTAACCTTACAAACCTTTTACAGATATACCCCAAAATTCAATTAATAAGCAATTTCCTTTCTCAGTTTCTAGTCAGTGAGACAGGAAGGGTAGGGGAGCAGATAGCTTGACCAGATACGCTGGGCTCAGCAGTGTGCGCTCGCCTGTGCAGAAATCCCAGCCGACAGCCCTCCCCAGGGAGAGATCTCAGATGGAGAGCCTGACGCTTGACCCAAGGGAGTCCGCGAGTGCCCAGAGGAGGACTCTTGTTCAGCCGTCGGCCGTCGGCCAGTCTGTGACAGAACTTAGCTCCTACTGCTCCTCCTTACTCGCTGTGACCGCTGTCGCCCGCCTGCCTTACACTTGCCCCCATTTTCTACGTAATAGATCTTCTACAAACCTACAGTCACTAACTATGGTCCCGATGAAAACAACAAATCTCCGCTTGAAAAATTCCCCACAAGGTGGTTTTTCAAGCTGGTCTGGTCCACTAGTATTTCCTAATATTCTATTACACCAGACGGCTAGCTAGGATAACAGTTAGGTATTAGTACAAATACACTTGCAGATGTCAGGAGGGAAGTGGTTTCTGAGGAAAGGACAAAAAAAATAGATGGCTTGGATTTTTCCTCCATGTGCTGGATTACCTGACAAGCTTCCCAGTGCTATTCTTGACTGTGCCACCCACAATCAGTTCCTCCTGCCAGTGCATATACTTTCTGGATAATCCATGACATCCACCGTTCAAAACAAGGGCCACATCAAGAGGCTAAAATAAAAAGACAGCCACATAATTACGGGAATTAGCAGGCAGGTCACATGCCTTGTTAAAATCCAGTGCATTAAGGGCCTGTTTGTTTCAGAGAGAACATTAATAACAAGGCTAATGAGAGGCATACGGCAAATCTTGCAGCAAAATTTAGCGCTATAAACAAACTTAGCTCCATAGACAAAAAAGGTCGTTGAAAATCAAATCTTAAAAATGAAAATAAATAGGACTAGGCATGGGGGGAAGACAGCAAGCTTTGCTCTCGGTCCCCGGGAGCAGAATCAACGACTGTACTCACTTTGGTTGCGTTCTTGTTGGGGGCTGTGGCCGGGCAGTCTGGATCAGCCGGGTTGAGGCAGGGCCGGTCCATATATCCATGACCAACTTTGGCCTTATTCAGCATTTCCTCCCAGCTGTCCACTTGATAGTTTATTTTCTTTAACTCTTCCAGGAATTCCAAAGGGTCAAAGTTTGTCCACTGCAAAGGAGGCTTACCTCTGTGAAAGAAATTAGAAGGCGAGACCATGAAAAGAGGCTTTTCCAAGCCTATGAGCCTGTGCAGATCGTGTATACTGCGTCCGGGCTGCACGAGGCTCTCTGGGAGTGCTGCAACGTGGGGACCCTGGCATGGAAAACAAGTGCTCCTTTCCCAGGGGTCTGTATGCAAACCCGGTCAGGAAAATAACTCATGAATGGAAACGGCAAGCAGGGAGCTTGTACATTAACGAAGAGATCAAAGACTTGTTACTGGCTGATGTGTCCCCTTTAACACCTGAAATCAAAATCTGCCTAAGGGTGCTTCTAAGCAGAAGACTGAAATCCAAGAATAAGGGTTGGGGGTGGTGGGGCAGTGGCGGGGGGAGAAGAGGGAATCATGATGTCAAATTAGCACTTGCCAGCCTTATAAATGCTTTGTAAATGTCATCAATCAAAATATTTGATCTCCATTACCTTCAATAATCCTGTACTTATGAGCTCTCTCTGACAGCCTGGCAGTGGACCCCGAAAGCCCCCTGCTGCCTCTGCCATCACCACCATCAAGGCCACTTCCCCCCACACTCACTTTTGAATCTGTGCTGTTGACAGACCAGAAAGGCTTTTGGCTGCCTGTTATGTGGTTCAAACCACACTGTAGCTGCTTAACCAGGCTGAAGTCATTATTCAGAATCTCCCAACCAGAAAACACAAAACCCCTTATTTCCCATCTAAAACTGTACACTGAAGGTCAGGGTATGGCCACTGCAAATTGCTTTTGCAGATATGCGTAAGCTAGGATAGAAACAATAACCCAAGCACGAACTCTTGCATAATTAACTGAAAATGTCTACACTGATTAACAATTATTCCTTAAATGATGCGGAGTATATAATATCCAACTGGTAACCCGTGAGGCATCTCCTACCACGGATTTCCCCCTTCAATGTCATTAATGTGATCCAAAGAAAGGTTAGTGTTTTACTCTGCAGGAGGATCTTGAACTTTAACTCAATATATTTAATTCTGACATGTACGCTCTAATACATTCTCTTTCCTTAGAAAATAACTCAAACCTATGGCAGTGCCTGGTTAGCAAAACTGCAAACACTTAGAGTTAAAAATCATACATACTCTGAAAGAATTTGCATTTTATTTGCATATAAATAGGTTGGTAAAAGTGAATGAAATTTAATGGTGCCTTCAGAATTTTTTTTTGAAAAGAGGAAAAACATTCTGCTGACGTCCCCTCTCCCCCAACTATTCACTCAAAAAATGCCCGTGGAATTTCAATGATTTTATTTCTTGTTCAAAAATGAAATAGAATAAACAATGATCCAGTAACATCCGAAACATTCTAAAGTTTAGAAATCACAGACATCAGAAAATAAGATCACATACTTACAGTAAGTATGCTGTCCCAGATTGTAACTTTGCCCCTTCCCAGAAGCAGTCCAAAGGTGTAATAATTAAACAAGGGTAAAGATATTCTATTATCTGTCAAAGTTAAAAAGAACAGGCCACACGTTAGGCTAACACATACCACTGAGGAATTTTTGAGAATTTCTTGCCAAAAAAAGGAAAATATACCTGATCCATGTAACCTGTTTCTGTGATAAGTTCTCCGGATTTGTAACACAAGTGTTCCAATTTCCACTGTCTAGTGAAACAGAAAGCAGAGACAAACATTCTCACTGTAATAACCTCAGGAAATCAGTGCAAAATCGGAACTACAGAACATATAGAAAGAACTGTAATTTCGATCACTTTTAAGTATCTGTCAAAAGGAGCACAACTTTTGCCAAGACTCAACAGGATTGCTTTAATGAATAGATAATACTCAATTGTCATTAACATGTGGATGTTTATGTAAATGAATGCTACCAAAGTACTTGAAAGGTCTTGTTTTCTTAAGTATCCTCCCAATAATCTTATTTACGCTATTAATCTGCTTTTTCCTACATACATTACAATTTCAGGGAAGATTAATTCAGAGTTGAATTATCACATATTTAAAATAAGTGCAGACTAATTAGTAAGATTTCTAATACATTAACATATATTCAGGTGGGAAAATATTACTGACTTTTTTTTTTTTTTTTTTTACTGGCAGTTAATGTCCTTATTAACAGGTAGTGTTCAAAATGAATTCTCCTGCTCTTAACCATGAATGCTGTAAACAACACTGCCAGGTGGCCAGATTTCCTACTTTCCAGCCTTTTATTCTGGTTCTATAGACATGACATTAAATATACCGATCCACAATTACCTTATTATCTTTCACCTATCTCTTATTCTGTCATCTCTACAAAAATGCTCTGTAAGCCCATGCCTTTCCAAGTGTATCAGGGAGATAAACTTGCCTTGAAAAAAGAGTAAATTTTAAAGGGGTAGGGATGGCAAAACCAGAAGAAAAAAACGTTTTTAAGTCTCTCTAAACTACTCTATTTTATTGGTCTCCTCTTTTTTTTTGTATTGGTCACCCAAAGGAACGTTCTGGACTTAGCCCACTTCCCTATGGAACCTTCACATCTATCCTGCAAGGTCCCCAACGAAATGCCACCCCTTCCCACTAGGCTGTTTCTGCCCAGTGCTACTGAAAATCACCCCTTTCTCTTGAACTCCAGGGCACTGCTGGTCCGATCTGCTTCATACCTGGAGCACCTGGGCTGGGGAGTGCTTGTGCTTGGCTTTGGATGTACCCATCTACACTGATGTCTTCCCTCTTTCTAACTAGACCATCAGCTCCTGAGTAAAGGGCTCAAGTTATTCATCCATCCTTCCATCCACCCACCCACCTACTGATGCATCTGTGTATATGCTCATTCTGAATTCCACACGGCATCAACATAGACTATCTGGCCTGAGGAGGTCCTCAATATCACTTGGTCAGTGAACTCACTTCCTTGAGAAGGGCATGGCTATGCATTAGAGAAACCCCTAGGGGGTCGGGTCTTGAAGCCAGAAGAAAGCATTTGAAACCTGGCTCTAATGTTTAATAATTTTAAGACCTTGGACAAATGCTCTAATTGATCTACTTCCTGGTTTTCTTGCCTAAAAAATGAGATGGGTTGAACTAGGTGTTCTTTAAAGCTCATTGCAATGCATACATGTTCTCTGGTTCCATCACACACAAAGAGTGTAATTTTATTGTACAGATACCCACATCTTCTCCTTAAGTGTGTAAGTGACAAGTCCCTTCAAGATAGGGTCCCCCTATGTTAAAAATGGGTCAGCATGCTTGCAGTGGCCCTAGAATGCCCATTTCCACGTTCTTTACAGGGCCTCTCCTTACAAACTTTGCAAAACTGCATTGGGTAGTTGCTTCCTCTACAGAATGGGAGGGATGTGCTGATAGAGCAGGGTGTGCTCACTAGTCAAGTTTGCCTGACCAAAGTGCCCTTTCATCCACTACACATATCTCATTTTGTTCTCAGAACCCCCTGAGGATAGTAGACCACATGTGATCAGTAATTTACAGATGAGGCAACAAGAACATGTGACTCATGCTGGATGCTAGGGCTCGGTCTCCAGCTACATGGGTCTTAGCCAATCCAGTTGAGCCCATGGAGAGTGGAGGTTACCACAGCAGGGACAAGTCCAGATTTTCCTTTTATGCTTTCCCTTCATTCTCCCTGGCCACTGAGTATGTCTACAGGGCCACTTACTCACCTCTCCTGTGAAAAACTATACTATCAGCCACTCAGTTAAAAGGTGTTTCAAAGGAGTGCCTGGGTGGCTCAGTTGGTTAGGCATCCGACTCTTGGTTTTGGCTCAAGTCATGATCTCATGTGTTGTGGGATCGAGCCCTGTCAGGCTCCAAGCTCAGTGTAGAGTCTGCTTGGGATTCTGCCTCTCCCTCTCCCTCTTCCTCTGCCTCTACCCCCACTAGTGCTCTCTCTCTAAAATAAATAAAAAAATAAAATCTTAAAAAAAAAAAGAGGTGCTTAAAAGCCTTGGTGAGGGACAGGATAAGCTTAGGTAAATTCCAACTCACTGGTCCCCTGAAAAGAGGGTTTAGTGATAGTCTTCTCAATAGCTCAGGGAGAAGACCCAGTTCAAATTCACAATCTAGGTAGTTAGTCAATCAATAAAATCCAAGTGCCCACCCTGATCTAAACACTGGGGTGCAAGGACGGACGAGAGATGTGGTCCCTGCCCTGAATAACTCACTGTTTCAGTAGAGAAGAAAAAGGACTGTCAGTTTTGATCCAGAAGTCTTTGTATGTTTTTACTATACCCACAGCATTGTTAAATTAGCTAAGAAGCTAAAGGATAATATTTTGTGAAGCAGTATATGACTCCTGTCAGTAAGAATTCACCAGAGTGGCTCAACCTGTTAGACACTTTGTAACACATACTAACTGCCAATAACTGTGGGGAGTACAAAGTAACCAGAAGTAAGTTCTTACTTTTTCTTTCCCCATTCTTTTAAAGTCGACTAAAGGCAATTCCTTTAGTCGTAACAGTAACTTCTCCAAAAATATCTTAAGCAATGACATGTCTTCAAAATGGGTATATAGCCCCACAAACAACTGCTTGAAGGATCAGATTCATTTTGGGTATATAGGGTCTAGATACTTACTGAAAATACATTAACATGTATTTGATTTATCACCAAACTCTAGAAACAAAAATCAAGATTTTTTTTTTTAAAGAATCACTTCATTAGAAAACTATCTGAACTAACACTCTAAGCATATTTCCAGGGCAAGGTAACTTACTAAAACCAGCAGCTTCTTCCCACCAGCTTACCTGTTATACATATATACATGGACTCGGCTGGCCTGGAGGGCTGAGTCCAGGTGTTGTCGGAGGGCTTCCGGGGTCAGGACATTAGCACCATCTTCTTTCGGGGTCTGAATCATGAGTTGAGGATTAAACATAGCCTCTTCTCCAATCTTCTGGCGAGTATAATTTAATTCACGACTTACTCGTCCGCCAACTGACAAACATGTACAGGCTTCAATTAGAACAGCAACATCCCCACAAATTCATGTTCTGTTATCTCACTAGAGGTGCAGGATACATGATAAATGATCTCTGGTCATGAACACCTATGGCAGATGTTTGGGGGCGGGGGTGGGTAACATTCACCATTATTATTATTGGCGATGTTCATTTCACCATTAAAAATCTTAAAAAATATTCACTAAACCCATGAACAACCGTCCTGCCCATTGCATATGCAAACTTAATGCATACGTGTTTGTGCACCTCCTAACTAATACACCATATGTGTGGAGGGGGAGGGGGAAGGACAACTTGAGACACCTTTTCCCTGCAGTCCAGACCAAACACCCCTGTTACAATTTCTTTCACTTGTGTAAACAATGTGCCCCTGCAGCCCAGTTCAAGATAAATGGCTTCAATTTACACTCTTCTCCTAAATAATCTAGCAAAAGAAACAAGGAAAGGTGGCAAATGTGTGTTCAGCACAAAACGTGCCAGGAGAAGAAAAATAATGTGATTCACATCAGCTGGACTTGAGAGGAACCAAATGTCTCTGCCGTGGCCCGGACGGCCAGTGTCTGGGTCCTGGCTCCACCAGACTCACCTGGAAACAAAGGTCCCAGGTTCTGAGTGGCCTGGAAGCAGGCAGCCTGTGTTCCAGAAGCTCCCCATGTGATTCTGAACCTGCTGCAGAGGCCAGAACCCCAGCCCCAGGACCAACTGGCTCTCCAGCAGGCCGGCCACAGTGGGGCAAGCCACAGGCCAGGGTAGCAAGGTATGAGGCACACTGTTACAGCAAACTGCCTTTTTGCCTTCTTTTCTAGGTCCTGCATTATATTTTAATTACGGTTTTAGAACAGGCCAAGTGCAGAATGCTACCACCTGGCTGGGAGGTATGGGGGGAAGGGAGTTTCACTTCCCAACAGGGTAAGTGTGCGGGGATACTGAACGAGAGTGCTCTTGGAGAGGAGGGTGCTTTGACCCAATAGGGCCACAGGGAAGGGGTTGTTCAGGAACGGGCCAGGAGGGCAGCAGAGAGAGAATCCTAGAACAGCATCCCTGACCTTTTCCCCCTTCCCTACACACACACTCCAAGGCCAGCTGATGAATCTGAGCAGTGAGTCTGAATAGTTCCTGAAGTCACTGGTAAGTTGCATGTTTACTCAAAAACAGGCCTTCAGCAGCAGTGTAGAAAGACCCTTCAACAATCATCCTAAGCTTTCCCACGAGGAGGAATCCTTTTTCTTCAAATTTAGTATTCAAGGACATAAACATTTGGTTTGGGCAAGTAAGTAAGTACTGGGAACAGCGGGTTGTTTAGCTCTCTTGGCATATTTTATAAACAAGGGGGCAGGCTAAAAAAGCAAATAATGCCCTCATTAGGAAAGCTAGTCCAGATTCACAGACTGGCAGGATCATCTGTGCAGGTCCATGCAGATGGTCAAGGCCACTGAGGACTACTGTGAGGTGAGGCAGAACATACTGTGGGGTGTGTCAAAGAGGAGGAGAACGGTGGGGGGCCGACATGGGGGAGAGAGGAGGGGCAGAGGGGGTAAATTATCAATCAGTTACAGAACCTATTAACCCTCCTGGGGCAGAAAACGTTGACAGATGCCCTGGGGAATTGCGAGGACCCTGCCACCATTCTGAAGTTAAAGAAAGACCACATAGGAAAACATAAGAAACTTGCAACAAAGGATAAATTTACAAGAAGTCCCAGGCCTTTTCAGGATGCTCTTCTAAAGCTGCCTGCAGGCAGGGTCTGGCTCCTTCTGGCAGGAATCACAATGCATTATTTCAACCAATTAACTAGTGAACTGAATTAGACTCAATCCACATTCTCTGGAGATAAAAAGGCTGTTTGAGGCTAAAAAGCCAATTATTAGTCCAGAGGTCACTTCTGAAAAGCTACAGAGCTCCAAGCCAAGGAGCTCCAAATAGCCTTTTGGGGGGGAAAAAAGCTGAACTCCTTCCCCTTTTTTGGCTATATGACATCAATGCCCCACACCTATAAATCATAAATATTTCTACCAGCTCCTCAAGCATTGGCATAGCATATGATCCCTTGTTCTGCTTGCAAAGTCCTGCTTCCTTTTATCTTTCCTGAACCTTAAGACTTCAGGTAAATTAAAACCATGAGGTACAAACAAAAGAGTAACAACAAAGTGGGACCATAGACAAACCCCCCACCCTCCTCTTCCCTGCCTAAGGGCAGCTGCCTGTGCCTATAACAGAAAAAGGTGAAGCCCCAAAAGAAGAGTGCATACAAAAATAAAGATCACATCAAGGTTCATGCTCCTGGAAAGAACTTTCTACGTGCTTTCAGACCAATCTTACAATAGGTCAATTATTTTATTACGGGGGTGTCAGAAAGGATGCTATTTGCTATAAGATACAAAATGTACTTCATAGGCTTTATAGGGTCACTTTTTAGATGGTTTAAGATAGACATTTTAAATAAATGGGAATATTTTAATAAAGGTGTGTGTCTGTCATGTCTCTGGAATTGAAAATCTTTTTGTTTGTTCATCTCTGTGCTCTAGGGATAAATTTAGTATTTTACCAACAAGACAACCGGTTTCCACCAAGACCAGACTATCACCGTGGGTAGACAGAGCAGCTAGAGATGAAAGACCCTGAATCTGAAGTGTCTTCAACCACCTAAGCTGTATCCCACTTTTGAGTACTGTTAAATTCAATTTCTTTTGAATTGAATACTACACGGCCATATTTTATTTTATATTTCATCTTATATTTAACCAAATATGAACGTCTTTGCAAAATTATTCAGTCTCACTGACATCCACTTTCCTTGACAGATAGCCGTACCACAGTTCATTCACCCGACGAGCAGATGAAGACGCCCACTGTGCACTCAACAGTGGGGTGCTACGGTGGGTGAGGACAGCGTGTTCTCAGCTCCAAATGGCTCGCTGGCCAGTGAAGCACAGGGCTGACAGACAGACACATCAACAAGCTAACCTCACGGCAGGACAAGTGCCACGGCAGCAATCAAGGTGGCGATGCCACGCGAGTCACAGGGTGGCAGGGAAGGGGAAAGACCACTTCAAATGGAGTGGCCTGGGGAAGATCTAAATGGAAGGAACATTCAGCCTGACTTTGAAGGGCTGGGGGAACAGTGCCTGGGTAGAGGAACCAGCCCCCCTTTTGGCTTGCAGCAGGAAGAAGAAGGATGCCGGTGTGGCTGGAACGCGGTGAGACTATAATTATGTCATTCACTTGGTTGCGCTGGTAGACTTAGCTCCTTCTCGGGTGTACCTGTGTCATAAACTGCGCGGCATTCATATGCTCTTACATCAGTATTCACCCAAGGGGCTCTGGAACGAGCTACCAGAAACAGAAACCTCTCTGGACAGAGTGATTTCACGGACTCACCAGACTTCTGCTATCCTAGCAAAAGCCTAGCCTAAATCACAGCTGAGTGACAGCCCCGAGCTGTTCCTGATCTAGCCCATCTTCCCCATCCAGTGTTGGTGTGAAGCTCCACTGGCCAGGAAGCCCCTTTCAAATGAACCCCTTTCAAATGGCTAAAATCCCAGGTGCAGTCTGGGAAATGGTTTCTGACTACTGAGCAGAAGGAGCCATAATTCTCAGTATTGGTGATGTAGATATGGGTACATACTGACAGCTAGGAGGTTTATGGAGAATATTTACCCATTTCCCTTTGGGGAGGTTTATTGCGATTTCTTAATTTTTCTGCACGGAGCCAGTACAATTAAAGACTTCCACGTGACAAGAGGGTAAAAATACGAGGGCTACTTGGTAGGGATCTGAATGAAAAACAAGCCCAATGCAAAAATAACATGCATATTCCTCATAGTCTGAAGTCCTCTTATACTCTTTTCCTTCTCCCAAACGCAACAACTTTTAACAATAAAATAAACAACCAAACTCTTTGAACGAGATCCCGGGACACAAAATAGCCTTTCAAATTTGTGTATGTTTTCCATTTGCAAAGCCATTTCACATGCATTCTTTACCTATTTATAAATATTTTGCATGATGCTGCTTCCCCACTGAGCTGGGGCAAGCTGGACTGGACAGTCAGGTGATGAGAACCAGGATGAGAAGGGCTGGGTTCTGAGTCGAAGCTTTGCAACAAATTCCCGACACAGCTGGGCCTCAGTAACCTTCTCTGTGAAATGGGATGAAAATACTACTACTAACCTCATAATGTGGTGTGGTATTAACAATGCGTGAGAAATGTCCCAAACCCTTAACCAGGAGCTGAGCAGGCATCCACTCATCTGGTCACTTACTCATTTATCACAGGCCATGGAGCATCGCCCTTATTTTACAGAAGAGGAAAAGTCGCTGCAGTGTGGGGGACTTGCCCAAGCTCACCCAGCTGACAGGAGGTGGAAACAACCCTCAACCGGGCATCCAACTTCCCTGAGAGAACCTTGTGGCTCCTTAGCACTTGTTGAGGACACAACTCTAAGAGAGCCAAATTCCATACACCAGACCATACCACGGTCACAGCTAGAGGTTTTAGAATGCTCCAAAGTATTACAAGGGACAAACAATTGGTATTTTTTAATTTAAAGGACAACGTTGTCTCCCAGAGTGTTTCCTGCCACCGAGAAGATAGCTTTTCCAGTAGAGCCCCATGGGATGGGTGGCTGCCAATAGGCCCCCATTTTCCTTCTAGTCCCCGGGGGGGCCTGTCTTAGAGGGGGGCAGAGATATAAGGGCATACAGAAAGCAAGCCATCTTATGCCTCTTTACCTGCAAATTCTCTAGAAATCTGAGGCTTA
The DNA here is from genome assembly GCF_963455335.1 of Martes martes. Classification (NCBI taxonomy): domain Eukaryota; kingdom Metazoa; phylum Chordata; class Mammalia; order Carnivora; family Mustelidae; genus Martes; species Martes martes. The sequence goes on from NC_137900.1 coordinate 30,088,861, forward strand.
AACCAATTCTTCGAAAGAGGTGGGGTAAAACCTCTTTGCATATCACTTGTACAAAGAAGTTCTCGTTCAAACTCTGCTGATCCTTTCCTCCTGAAATCAAACTATTATGGCTTTCCAAGGTGAAGAAGGGCCAGCTCAGGTGGGAAACCACTCCACCCAGGGATCCATACCTCAGGGCCAATGCTATTCCAATCCATGGCCAACGACGAGAGATGCTGCCCTGCCTCGTACCATTCCTCAGCACAGCCTCTGTGCAGAGCTTAATAAACGCCTGTGGCACTCATGCTAAAAGCTTTTAGCAAAATCTTATTGTGATCCACATAAAGATGATCTGAGGGACCAAACGAAGTGCTGTTCCCAGTAAATTCCAAGTCCTTTCAGGGAGGCACTGCCCGCCGCCCACTTACCTCGGCACACCAGGCACATGCGCACACCCGGCGTGTCAGAGGAATGAATGAATGAACAGCCTCAATACAGAGCCTTGGGAACAGGCAGTCATCTGTGTAAGATATTAATTCTTCCCAAAGCCTCAAAAAGTCAATCAGTCAAAACAAATGACCCTTTCAGCCTGAAAAGTACCCACTCAGAGTCCAATTAGGAAAATGGGGTCTGTGTATATGCAAGCTGAGCATTTGCATTTGATTAATCCCATGAATTCTCTAACAGCCTCTAGAGAGAGATTTTTTTTCTTCCCCTTTAGTTACTTCAGGTCCTTCTTTCAATGTTGCGATTAGTTATTGTGAGGGTGAAAAACTACAAATCTCCAAAAGGGTGTAACTGCAAAATTATTAGCACCAGCTCATTTTCTAAATTGAAAAAAATGAAGATTCAGTAATTTGGGCAATTGGCTGAAAACTCCTGAGCTGTGAGTTTTAGTCACTCTTCCAGCCATCTCTTTTATTCATGACTAGCCAACTGCTGCTTAAGCTTCTGGGCTGTTTTTCTCCTCGTGGGATTGTGCCCTTGGGTGTTGCCATGGGAAAATGCTAGAATCAGATAGCCCAAAGAGAATTTGCCTTCATGAAGTGAGCCCAGTGAGTGAAAACCACGAAAACAAGACAAGAGCAGGACACATCCCCACACCTCCCCAGGGGCAGCCTGGGGCAGGAGGGGAGGAGGGGAGGGCCGAGGGGGGTGGTAAGGAGGGCGGAACTCAGTAGAAGGGGTAGTGGGCCTGAGCATGCGCCCCCACCACAAGCCCCCATACCAGCTGTTTGTGGTGCCATCTGTTACCGCCCAGGCTGCTTCTCTGAATGGCTTTCCCTGAAGCTGCCCGCTCACCCTGTCGGACACGATCAGGTCAGCCCAGCACTGTATCCACCCCAGACCTGCCGCCTGCCACAGCTCCCCCCACCTGGTATTCTCTCTCTCCAGGGCCACCAGCTCCCAAGATGACACTGCGTCTGTTGGGAGACCCATTCTTCCCCAGTCCCTTGCTGCTGTGGCAAATGAGGGCTGCAGTCAACCCCACCAAAGCCAGGCCACGTGAAGTCGCAGCTGCAGACTCAAGGCCGTCCCTGGCGTCCTGCTGGACCTAACAGAATGGAGCCCTGCTCTGTCCCTAGCTATGTGCTTGCCCACTGTGAACTGCCCCAGGCCCTACGGTGATGTCACCTGAATGCTCAAGTCCACAAGCAAGTTGATGCAAACCCAAGTTCTTTCTTTCTGCAAGAGCCGCAAGCCTGGGAGAGGCAGAGGGAGAGCCGCTCAGTCAGGGGCAGTGCTGGCCCCAGAAGCAGAACCCGCGACATTAGTGCGGGTGTGATCAAGTCCTACGTTCTTAGTTAAGGCCTCCTAAAGTCTTCATAAAAAAACAAAAACAATAAACACCACACAACCCAACCACTACAACAAAAGCCAAGTGCTTGCATGGTGGCGGGGCTCTCTACCCCAGCATTCAGGCCGCTGAGTAACATTAACCCCAGCTCCCTTCTCCCAGCTTCTGCAGGGCTGACATCACCTTTGTGCTCTGGACAGTCTTCTTGCCGTTATCCAGCCTGGGCCTCCTCCTGGAGCTGCACAGGGGTGAAAACAATGAGAGACCCCACCTCCACAGGCAGGCTGGGGCCAAGGAACATCATGCCGGCCTGCTTTATCTCCCACACCCTCACCGGGCGACCCTCGGGGGATTCTGTTGCCATCAGGATTAGCTGGATTAGGGGTTGATGCATAAGGACCCCCTGGGGCTGGGAGGAAGTTTCATCACCAGGTCAGCGTGGTGTGAACTCTGTTCTGTCACCACCACCACTCCTTACAGCCACCAACTGAAAAAGGGGAGGAGACAGCAGGAGAAGCGCTTGGAGTGCAAAATGCATGACCTCGGCACAGCTATAAATTCCCCCATCATGCATTTCCAAGGGCGTGGGCCATTTAAGACGGTCCTCCTTTCAAGCAGGAGCCCTACCGAAATGGGTCTGACAGTGGCGGTGAGCGGAGTGGTAAGCCGAGCTGCCCCAGAAACACAACACAAAGAAACTTCTAGTCCTTTGCTAAAACCAGTCAAGCAATTTGGGAAAAGAGCTGCCCTGTTGGAATCTTATATCATAGTCCTATCCCATGCGGGGGCAGGGGGGCAGGGGGTCCCATTTATTTGAAGGAAAACAATGGGGGGCAGGAGTGGAGGGTGGACAGTAAGAGGTCGGCCTAAGCCAGAGGACCTACTCTTAACTCCTTTTCAAAATTCAGTGACTGAAACTTTTCCTCCCAAGAAATCACTTGGCCCTTTTACCTACCCAAACCTGCATCCTGGCTGTTGCTCATGTGCTCCCTGCACAAAGCAAACACAATTTATAGAGAAAGCAGTGGGATTTCTGCAAGGGTGTGCGAGGGTGTGTGTGTGTTTTATAGAACAGTCCCTCTTGCACAGAACTGGGCTGTTCCATCAAAGCCGTATCTGTTATATTTCTGTCTTTCTCTTCTGTTTGGCGTATTCACCAACAAGAGAAAAGGAGGTAAGCTTTGGCGGCCCTGACCTGCAGCTGGAACACAATACTTTCGCACAGCCCTGCCGACCCCTGACATAAATTTTACACCGCAGCTGGCATTTACACACTCAGCATTACCATATGTATGGCTGCTCGGTGCTAATTATGCTAATCACCTGTCTAACTCGCTGCTGCGAAAAATGGTTGTATTTAGCACTCCAGTGCCTACCAATGCAGCTTACTGTGTGGCTGAAATGTACATTCAGACGGCCCTGAATGGCAAGATTTTTCCACGTTGCTGGCTACATTCAGGCCTCAGAAAAATTTATTCAAGTCAACTGGTTTCGGTCCGCAACAAAAAAGTTACGAGAAAAAAGTGAGTGTGTTCTTGCCCTAACATTCTGGATCTGCTTGCAAGCAAAATGATAAATCAATTGGTGTGGGAAACAAAAAGGGAGAGAGATTTCTTTTGGGAGCCATGTGAAACTGTAGCCTATTTAAAAAAAAAAAAAAAGAAAAAAAAGAAAAAGAAAAAAAGGGTCATCCTATTCCCCAAATCTCTAGAAAGAGCAGTTAATAGATATTTAGCCCTAATCCCAATTCTCTCAAATTGCAGGCTTTGTTTGCAATTAAGCAAGGTATTAAACATGTGCAATTTTTTTTTCTGGATCATGTGTGGACTAAAATGATGGCATCATATTTATTGTTTCTAAACTTCCTGCAACGATGCAAGAAATGCATGGGGAAAAAATCAGGTAAGAGGAAAGAAATAATTTCTTAGGCAGCAAGGGAAAATTCTTTTGTTATACTTAGAAAACTTCTATTTAAAAAGACACTGTGTCTATTTTGTGAAGTTTTCTGGTTTCTCCCCTAAAAGGAGCAAAGAAAATCAGGGAATGGGGGTGGGGAAATGGGAGAATTCAAAACAGAAAAACAAAAGTGCTGGGGGAGAGTCAAGAAGCCTACATTCTCCTTAATCTCCAAAAATTCCCATTTTTACCATCACTGTTTCTAAAAGCAATGTTCTCAGAGCACTCTGTAGTATGGATTTCTAAAATCGGGATAATATTATTGCAGGTTGTTTAAACAATTCCCTAAGTTCAAACTGAAACCCCATTTCCTCCTAACTCACAAAATACCTTCATATTAATGTTTAAAACCCCTCAATTTAGTCAATCTAAGGACTGCTTAGTACTAGATTATTTGGACGTACAGATAATGTCTAGGCAGTCCAATTTCCTCAAATCGCCGGCAGCACTATAAAAACACGTTTGACTGGAGGGGCGGCCCAAAGCTCTTACCTTCCAAGGATCATCATTAGTAGATGTTTTACTGAAATCTAGAAACTGGGAGCCAACTGGAAGGCTATTTATTTATAACATATCTTACAATACATTTGTATATCTATATAGATATAACATATCTATATAATATACCTATAATATATCTTGGGCTGGCCCCCAGCGCTACCACACGTCTAGGCAGCTCTGTGCCCTCGCTTAGGTGTACACACAGAAGGGACACGGACTGAGCAGGTTTTCTCAGACCCAGGAGAGCGTGGTGGGAGAAGCTGCTCCCTCCTTTTGCTTCACCCACCTTGCCGTGTAACTCACAGCAGATGAAAAGGGTGATGCTCACAGATACTACTGGGAAAACAACAGCTTGGTTCCTATCGGCCCTTCCCCATCCTGTTAAACATTTTATCAATTTATCTGACCCAGTGAGGCAACATGATCCAAGCCACATCTTGCTCTCTTTGGCATCCCAATTCAAGTGGCTTTTGTTTGCCAATAAAAAGTATTAATTCCTCTAGGTTTTTGTAGTTCCAAATCTTGACTGTGCCGGCAAAAGCCCAAACACCATGACCACTACCGGACCGCTGTAGAGCCCACGGCATACCTCTCGGCCCCTCCCAGTCTCTGGCTCTTCTTTAATAGGAGCGGACCACCCTGCCTCATGGCACAGAGCAGTGTTTACATTGCAGTACTTGACTGTGTAATACATCTGGCATTTTTGGGCAGGATTCCTGAGCTAGGGGCCAGAAGCCCTTAAGCAATGATTTAAGGGGAAAAAAATCGTGCGCATTGACTTCACAAAGCCCACTTCTAGTTCCTTTTGCTTACTTTTGTACACGTTTCATCAGTAACTGAAAACTCTTTAGGTTGATAAACTGGGGAAACTGATTCTTTTCATTTATCGTAACGACGATCAAGCTTGTGTGGTGGTACAGAGACTTACTTCTCACTAGCCTCACCTCACCACACCTCACCAGTGGTATTGTGGGACCCACAAGCTGTGTGGACGATTTGGGCCAACTCACACCTGGGTTTCTAGAAATAAGGTCCTACCTCCACATGATAAAACTCTCCAACAACAAACTTGTCATTCATTCGCAGGTACCCGACTGCCCGCCAACAACAGTTTCCCTAACACATAGTTTTTCCAACTATGCTATAAACCCAAATACAACAAAATTGTTATAGTCTTGAAGGGACTGGGGACAGAATGCATCTTCCCCAAATCTTTCTCTACAACAGTCAAGAGGTTTCTCAATGGCAGCATTCTACTGTTTTGGAAGGTGGAATTATTCGTGTTAAACCTAAAGATACACACAAGTAGAAAAATAGGTATTACCATATAAAGGAAAAAAAAAAACAAACCCCTAAATCCAGTTTAAGGGAAACAAATCCAATAGGTTTTATCATGAAGGACCCAAATTCAGAGTTTGGGAGCGGAGAACAAGTAAAAAAAGTGCTTATATCTTGATGACCCTGATGATAGCTGTGTGGTCAAGGAGGGTTTCCACTAAGAAAATCCCAAGGAGTTTCCTCCTTATGAACTACTGGAAGCATCTTCATGAGCAAAACCATCTGCTCTCTGGGACCTCTCATATGGATGGTCCATCTAATGTGGCAGAGTCAGCCAAAATTTGAATAAGGAACTCTGTGCTCTTTGGTGTTCCTTTTGCCTTTGGTGGGCGTTCCATGCAGGGAGAACCTGAAGTATGGTGCCTGGGTTAGAATGTCTTGGTTTACATTTTACTTAGCATCTCAAGGAATGCTAAAGGGCCCAGTTCTTCTGTATTTCACACAACACATTAAACACAGGGGAATGAGACGAATTTCACACTCCATCTGTCGGTGAATTCTAAGGCACCTCAAAAGTCCAAAAAAATGCCATGGCTCTTCAACAGGGGAAGTGCATCTTCTGCTGACAAGACCCCATCAAAGAGTAAGGTCGGGTAACCAACCCTTACTAAGATAAGAACGCCAAGGATGCAAACAGCAGCTTTGCATGTGGTATCTCCCACAGCTGGTTTGAAATAATACATTTTCTAATTCCCTCCTGTCAGTTTGTGATTAACCAGATTTACTACCATTTCAGATTTCACACTAGTAACTCCAGAGATCCACTGGGAGGAAATGATTAGGGCAGTTTAGGAGTAGGTGGTGGGAAAGAAGGATGAGAGAGAGGAAGAAGAGGTTCTGCGAGCCAGTGAGGGGCAAAGGAAATAGTATTAGGATCACACAGGTCTGGTGATTATTTAGGGGTGTCTTTTTTCAAAATAGTATCAAACTAGCGCTGAGTTAAAATACTACACTTCTGCAAAACAGCCTCTATTAAATATGGTCTCCTGTAAAATACTTTTCAAATATTTCCGTATTTGTTTTCAAACCTCAAAAGACCTTTAAAATCAAGCCCCCTCCATCTTCCCTACCTCCCACCCCCATAAAATAGACTACTCTTCTGGGTCTAAAACTGGGCAGACAGCTGGCATGAAGCTGGGGCGGGGAGGGGGCAAATGGTAAACCACGAAAGGAGCCCCTTCCGCTGCACAGTTGTGACCACCACCACCCCTCCACCCCATACACACACACATACACACCAGGAGAAGAGGGGCAGACAAGTTACAGCTTGGCCTGAGTGGACAGAGCTCTGGGGGTCACGGGGAGGTCAGCTTTGAAGGAGAAATCCCAATGAAATATAAACACAGCATTGTGGAAACCAGACAAATCTCCCATAGCTTGTCCAGCCAGCGTTAATCTCGCCATCAGCTGTGGTGCATAATCCAAACAAATGGATCCGGCGGCTCGTACATCTGGAAGCTGTCATCTTCTGGAGCCTCCAAGCGGCAGTCCGTGTATTTGATACAGCCCGTCGCCCAACCTCACTTCGACACTCCTTCAGAGGGTCAAGAATGGTGGGCAGCAAAGAGACCTGGGGGATTCGGAGTGTCAGGTGCCCTGGGAAGAAGGCACCTGAGGCTGTTTGGTATTTTCAAGCAATTATTGTCGGGTGTTGATTTTTCAGTCATTTTTCTTCAAATATGAAGAAAACCACAACTCCTTGCACCTGCATGTGGGCACCCACTATTGCAATCTAACCTGATAAACATCTTAATTTTTCAAAGTGCACAGCGGACCAAGGAGAAGAAAGAAGCTGCATTTCAGCAGGTCTTTCTATCCCTTGTGAAATGCCCCCAAACTGACAGCCCCAGAGAGCAGAAACTGGGGGATAATTTTGAAAAGGGGAGGTAAAGTTAGAACCCACTGGGCCCATACAGGCTCAAGGCCTCAGCCCCTTACCGTGTGCCTTTGGCTCTGCTGCGGAAGGGCACGGGGCGGGGGGGGGGGAGGTTTGTGACGGGAGCATCTGGAGGAGACCTAGACCACGGAAGAGCCAATGCACTGCACGGGCTTCCAAACGGAGCTCTTGTTTCAATGTGAACTAAGTCCAGTGGTGTCTTTTCCTGCTTTTTATAAAGTCACGTTCATGCTAAACCTTCACCTTACTGTTCTTGAAATGCAACGAGGTCTGCCTTCAAAATTAAATTACCCAAAGGAAGAAAATATTCGAATATACAGCTTTTTCTTTCTTCCATGGCTTGCCCCTCTATCTCTCTGTCAACTTGTCATGCTGGGTTTTTGTTTTTGTTTTTTTTAAATGGACACTTAATGTAATTCTAAGAAAACAAACTTAAATTATTAGAATAAAAAAAAATAGTTACCATTAGTTACCTAGGCCAGTAAATATGGAGGTGGGAAGGGGGCATTACCTTAAAGAAAATTCTTTTGCCCTTATGGCAGTGCCTTTGCTGTCACAATTCCATCGTAATAAAAGCCTTCCCTCTGCACAGCATGGATCTTCCAATTGGAATCTATTATCGAAACCAGGGCTTCTCAATTGGAGTGATTTTGTACATTCTCTCCCCCCTCAATTTGGCAATGACTAGAAACATCTTTAGTTGTCACAACTGGGAAGTTGCTACTGGCATCTAGTGGGTAGAGTTCAGGGTTGCTGCTAAACATCTTACGAGGCACAGGGCAACCCCCATAACAGAATTATCCAGCAAAATGCCCATAGTTAGAAAACTTGCTCTAAACGGAAAGAAAGGATAGTGAAGTTCATGTATTCCTACAACTGCCTGAGTTCAAGAATGCTGAAGGCATCATACTAGCAAGGAACAAACTTGAGAACACTTATAAACATCAAGCAGGCATTAAAAACATTTTTTAAAAATTTTCTTAAAAAAACAAACAAAAAAAAAGTCAAAACTTGCGTCCTCTTCCCTTGCTAGCCCTCCAGAGATGTTAATAACCAAACACAAGGCAATATAGATTCATTTCAAGGCTATTATTGCCCTTTGCAGTAAAAGAAGCCAGGGGCTGGGCAAAGCTTGAGGGGAAAAAAATGCTCAAAGAGATAAATGAACATTCTGTCACTGGAGAGCTGTCACAACAAACTTGTGTCTGAGACAGGGCTGGAGTGGGGGGGGGTAGATATTAAACGGGACAGGAGGATAAATGTGTTAAGCAAAAAGAAAAAGCCAACCAAGAAAGGGCAAGATTACCAAGTTATTTCCGTTCTGTGCTCAGAAGGGTGAAATCACGCCAGGTGAAGCACGCCAGTAGCAGGGAGGGCCCTAGAGGCCAGATATGCCAGTACAGAGAATGAAACAGGCAAAGAAGGGCTAAGAGGGAGAGCTAGCAGCCACTCACCCAAATGGCCTGCACACACCAGCGACCTTCCTGCCACGCAGCTCAGCCTTCCAGGCCTCTGGGCTCCCCACCCGCGACCTGAAGTTCCAACCAGAGGCAAGTACTTGGGAGTTCTTCTGGAGGCCACAGCCCAGTCCGCTGAGCCTTGCTCCTGGAATGCCACAGCACCCTCAACTCTCCAACCCCTGGTGCCTGGCTCAGTCCCTCCCTATCCAGGCTGTCCTGGAAGGTGTTCCTGCCATCCTGAGTCTGGTCTGTGTGCCCCCTGCTGGGTGGAAGTCCTCTGAGAGCACAGACTGTGGTCTTTCACCAACACCTCTCTGGAACTATGTGCAGTGCCTGGCACAGAGCAGACACAGAGAGCGTGAGCTGAAGGGATATTTTTGTATTTAAGGAACAATTAGTCTCTCCCTGACCTTGCCGCCACTGGCATATGTTTCAGTAACAGCAGATGTCCACTACATCATTCCACATACTCTCTTCCTGAACCTCATGACTCCAGTCACAAGTGAGCTACATTTGATATCTTTGACTTGCAAATACTATAACCCTCAGACCTGAGCTAGTACCCAATGCATGTTGAGTTTCTTAAAAGAAACCGGTTGCTGTTGCAGTGATCGCAGCTATCACTGTATGAACATTTTGACAACAGAGTCAAAGAATTCTTATCACCAATGTGATAAAAAAATGTAAGAGAATCTTCCTTTCTCTAGCTTATATTGGTCTGCACAGTGTGTCCAACGTATTCAAATTGCCTTTATAAAGCCACATTTCCCCAGCATGTCGAAGCTGAAAGTCAAATCAATGATACAGCCTATCAAGTGGACCCCTTTAATTTGCTGGGTATATTAAAAAGATAATTATTTTGGCAAATACAAGGACATATGTAGTAAGTTTGCATGGATACACAAATAGTGGAGATAAACACAGTTGAACAACACAGGTTGGAACTGTGCAGGTCCACTCATATGCAGATTTTCTTCAATAAATACAGTATGTAGTACTGTAAATACATGTCTTCTTCCTCCTGATTTTTGCAATAATGTTTTCTTTTCTTCAACTAACTCTATTCTAAGAATACAGCATGTGATACACGTAACATACAAAATATGTGTTAATCGACTACTTATGTTATCAGTAAGGCTTCCAGTCAACATAGACTATTAGTAGTTAGGGTTTTGGAGAGTCAAAAGATACACATGGATTTTCAACTGTGCAGGGGTCAGCACCCCAAACGCCCCACACCGTTCAAGAGTCAACTGGTATATACATGTATTTATGTAGAGATATGTAGATATACACATTTCCAGTTGCCTTTGTCTATTTATCTATGTAGTGTGTGTTGCATGTCTTTAAAAAAAAAAAAAATCACAGGGTAAATAAACACTTTCCCAAACTGTCCCTCAGCATTCCTCTCTCCTTAAAATCTCCTATGGTTTCTCAGTCTGTTCCTTTTTACCTAGGGAAATAGGCAATCTCTATACATTTGGTTTCTTTAGTGTAGCAAGCACTCTTGTTCATGCTCAGAACATTTATAGTCTCCCTTAAAAAAAAACATCTAACAAGCTTCTTTGCTGATAGTGATGAAGAATTTATCAGAGATTAAAGCACAATTAACCTGTATTCCAAGTTGCTACTCAGAGCAGGAAATTCCAACTCCTGAAAACAAATGCTTACACTACCTATTGTTGATATGAACACCAACCTCACTACACATCATAAACAAGAACTCCTCACTTGTTACCTCTTCTTTGAACTTAAGTTAAAAATATAAAATGGGGGGCGCCTGGGTGGCTCAGTGGGTTAAAGCCTCTGCCTTCGGCTCAGGTCATGATCCCAGGGTCCTGGGATGGAGCCCTGTATCGGGCTCTCTGCTTAGCGGGGGGCCTGCTTCCTCCTCTCTCTCTCTGCCTGCCTCTCTACCTACTTGTGATCTGTCAAATAAATAAATAAAATCTTTAAAAAAATTATACAATGGTATGGTGGCCTCAGGGGAAACCCTGGTTGAGTTTACTTGTATTTATGAAACTATTGCTTCTTCTACATGGGAAGAGTCTAGCTAGAGCCCAGTGAATGAATATGAATGAATGAATGACAAATCAAGAGACCAAGTAGACGTCAGGCATTAGAAGGCAAAGTGGACATTTTTGTAAAATTGAATAATGAATCAGTTACTATAAGTAAACACATCACATATACTATTATGTCATAAAAATAAGGAAAGGAAAAGTGAATTGGGGGAAATCGGAGGAGGAGATGAACCATGAGAGACTGTAGACTCTGAGAAACAAACTGAGGCTTTTGGAAGGGAGGGGGGTGGTGGGATGGGTGAGCCTGGTGGTGGGTATTAAGGAGGGCCTGGATTGCATGAAGCACTGGGTGTGGTACATAAACAATCTTGGAACACTGAAAATAAAATTAAATTAAAAAAAATAAAATAAAAAAATAAGTATAATAGTAGATAGCTACTTTATTGAATTGTAAGGCATGTGCAAATAGGTAATAAACAGTAATGATAGTTGAGCAGCAAGTGATAGTATTAAGTAAATAACATTCAGTTAAATAACATTTGGTTAAAGAACCCGTGAGCCACGCTGAAATTACCAAAACAGAAATGGGAAGAAAAATAACTGAGGCCCAAAGTTGGCAAAATGACACCTGTCTGAGGTGTCACTCCTTCATACTCTCACTAAACGAGAGCCCAGGTGAGACTGCCACTTCCTTCCAGGACTTGAAACGAATTATCTCATGCAGAAACACAGTTGCTTCTAGAAATACACAATGTTAAGAAAACAAATCACATTATTTCTCTTTACACTTGGGTCTACTGAAAAAATCTTGCTCAAAACAGCAAAAAATTATCTTCTGTCATCACCACTGATACTAACAAATGTGCTGGTCTGAGTGGTGTAAAGTGAACAGACAGAGCTGGGAAGCCCGGCAGCTCATCCCTTGCTCTCCCCTAGAATCTACAGTGGCTCCCCACAGTCTAGCCAATCACATCATTTCCTAATTACAGCGCTATTGTCCTGGGCACACCTGCGTCATAGCATCCTATTCCCACCACACCAGGAGCCTCCACTCAGCTGGGGCCTTTGTTTGACTCCCTATCCCAGCTCCTGCCCAGACATCCCTCCGTCCTCCTCCCTCTCCAGGTCATCCTAATTTACCTCACCACTTCCATGGAAGCTTTTTTTCCCATTTGACTTTCATGGCGCATGTCAACTGTAAGCTCAAGTTTACTGCAAGCCCACTGAACTCCAGTATTTCTAATTGCGTGTGTTTGTGCACAAGGAGTGTCTCACAGACTTCAGCGATCCTTACAGTAACTAGCACAGTGCTAGGGAATGATAGGTACTCAGTAAACTTGGTGCTAAGGTATCACAGGTGCTCAATAAAACTCTTACCTACCAAAGACACAGAAGTGCTCAACTGAGGTAAATTACCCCATGGATTCAATCCAAGGAATAGTTTGTATTAATTACCAACCTACTTCAGGCAAGAATGTTTTCTGGTCTTAATTATTTGGACTATTATTTTAATTGTCACTTCTCAATTAAAGACTCCACCATATGCTTGCAAAACAGTGAGAGCTGAATTTTCACAAACAAGGTAAACTTAACCAAATATTCTCCAAGGTTAGCTTTCCAATAGCATTCTGAAAGGGATCACTGACGTCATCACACATAAAACTCTTAGGCTTCCAAATTTTGTGTTCGGTAGCTCTCACTAGGAATGCTCCAGATTCTCTGGTTTGAAATGTCTACATAATTACCTCAATCCTTCCTTCCCATCTCATTTTAAGAGATATCCAAAAGCAGTATGTAGGGGTTAAAATGTTTCCAGATAGCAAGACTGTTACTTTCCAGAAAAAGAATTAAAAACAAAAACAAAAACAAAAAACAAAAAATCCGTATCACCAAAAGAATGTAAAATGTTTCCGTCGCGAGGGGCAAGGGGGATCTATTTTAAATTTACAACTGCTTAAAAAACAAAAAAAGGCTTCAAGAACCCCCAAATTAAGGAATGTTGGATAAAAGACTGGCAGAGCCCCTTGGAGAGCTCCTGTGTGGCCCCTCCCTCCAAACCCGAGTTCTTAAAACACATTTCTTCTTTCAGCCTGCAAAACGCAGCCCTGCCCCGAAATCATTCCATTTAAAAAGCCCCCACCCTCGAGGAAACATTAATCTACTTTGCAAACATGCGTTCCAGTCTATGCTTTGCTGTTTTTTTTTTCCAATTCCTTTCCTCCCCACCCCCACTTTTTTTTTTTTTTTTGTACCTTGAGACAAATGTTTTTTTCCCCCAGAGTTGAAAGCTGTCCAAAAACAGGACCACACACGCCGCCGCCTCCGCAGGCCCGCGCTGCGCCCGCCCCCCGCCCTCCCGGCGCGGCGGCCGCGGCCGCCGGGGGCGCGCACACTCCTTCCAGCCGGAGGGGTGGCCTCTCTCTGCCCCCCCCTTCTTTCTCTTTGGACGAGGTGGGTGGGGGTGGGGGAGGGAAGGACGCCGAGGACGAGCGCCAGGAGCCGAGAGGCCTTCCCCCAGCAGCGTCTCGGGCGCAGCAGAGGCGAGCGGCGGCGGCGGCAGGCCCCGGGGACCCCCGGGCGCGCGGAGTGGTCCGGCCCGCGGAGGGGCCCCGCGCCCCCGCCGGCCCGCCCTCGCCACTCTCTCCCACAACACCTAGCAAAGCGCAGCGCCCCGAGTAGATTACAGCGCGGCCTTTGTCGGGCGGGCCTGGCTCCCGGCCAGGCGCCCAAACAATAAACAATTCCCCCTGGTGCGGGCAGGGGGTTCTCGCTCGCCACAGAAAGGCTCTAGGTGTATGCTGGCAAATATCTTTATCAGTTGGAAGGAGGAAGGGAAAGGGGCCCGGGCTGGGGGGACGAGAGGGCGCCGCGGCGGGCGCTGGGTCTCTTACCTTCCACCCACAGCTCCTCCACGTTGGTCTCGAGATTAGCTGCCTTTAATCCCACAGCGAAGGCCCCAAATATGAGGAGGCCCACAACCAAGAACTTGCCGCAGTTTTTTTGAATGTAACAACCCAGTTTAAATAAGAGTCTCTGAAACTTCGCTCTCAGCCACAGCGGCGCTTTCCGGCCAGTAGCTTTCCCCTGAGGATGAAGCAGAAGGGAGGAGTGAGCGCCGGGGAGTCGCGGCCCGCGCGCCCACGCCCGCTTGCGCGCACCCGCCCGCGGATCCCGCGACAGCCGTGGGGAGGAGGGGGTGCCCTCGGGCCTGGATCCCAGGCCTGCCCGGGGTAACGCGAGCGGCGTGGGGAGGCCTGGCCGTAAATCAAAGTCGGGATGCAGCGTGGGAGCTGCACCTTGGCGACAGCAGGGGCGCCCCCACGCACGACCCGCGTAGCCTCCCCGAAGGTGTCTTGGGGGCGCTGGGGAGAAGGGCTGCAAGAACAGAGGGAAGGGGAAGCCAAGGCAAACAGGAGAGAAGTCACTCAACAGAGGCAATCTTCACACGGGAGCTGGGAAGGGAGGGGCTGCGGAATCTCTGCGTTGGAGCCCACCATTTAAGAACCAGCAAACCACGGGTCGCTTCCCCGCAAGTCGAAGGCCATCCCTCACCCCTCTCTGGGTGCCCGGGCAGGGAAGGGGGCTGGGGGACGAGCTCGCTCTGTGAACAATGTATTGCGGGCTCCGCGACCCTGACCCCCGCCCGGCGTGGTAGTAAGTGGGGATCCACGTGGTGAGCGCCGCCGCCGGAGCTCACTCGCGACCCATTTCCAAAGCGTTGGGAGACGCTGTGTGAGCTGAATTAGGAAGTGGGGCAGCCATCTGTAACTTACGACAATATTTGTGATCGGAAGAGGGCGGCCACATGGATCTTTCCCTCCTCTCCCTTCCCATCTGGTTAAACGTAAAAAGTAGCCAAGTGCACAGGGGAAGGGCCCAGGCCGGCGCAGGCGGGGGTCCTGGCTGGGCTGTGGCTGCTCCCGGCGGCGGCGTTTCCCCGGCGCTGGCCGCTGCCCCGGCGGGCCCCCGTCTGGGTGCTCGCCTTCCCCGGATTCCACACATTTCAGCGAGCCTCGTAAACACAATGAACCCGGCCGCTTGGCAGACCGGCACCGCGGATTTAAGGTGGCAATTTGTTTACAACTTTCCCTTTCCCCCCAGGCTCTGAGAAGAGGTGGCTCAAAAACTAAAAAGGAAGACGGGAGATGCCCTCTTCCAAGGATAATTTTTAAGGGGGCCGAGATTTCATGCTCAACAAAAGCAAAACCCGCTGCCAAAAAAGGAAACCACCTTTATTTCGGCTCCCTCCCCCCCTCCTCTCTCCGCCTCCCTCCACTCCGCCTCCCCCTCCAAGATGTTAAGAAATGTGGCAGCATTACAGGGGTTTAGGTTGCAAATAGGGGCAGGGGCGCGGGAGCAGGGGTCTCGGGTTGGGGGCACTGGGCAGTGCCGCGCTGTGGCCGCCCTCGAGGTGGTCCACTGTGGACCGCTTTCCAGTGCTCCGGAAAAGGCATGCCGGGGAGGGCGCGTACACACGCGTACACACACACACACACACACACACACACACACACCCTCCACCCCCTGCGGACCTCAGACAGCCCTTTCCTCCGAGGACCGGAGGGAGGGTTTGAATTTTTCAATCCCCACTTGTCTGCCTCTTTTCCTGGAGAGGTGTGTGTGAGTGCTAGCGTGCGTGCGTGCGCGCGTGCGTGTGTGTGTGTGTGTGTATGTGTGTGGCGGGGGTGATCCCAAAGAGGAAGAGGAGGGAAGAGTGGGAGGAGAGGAGAAGAGTCTGAAATGCACCTTGGAAATCTGCTCCAGAGCGAAGGCGGCGTCGCAGTAGCTGGGCCGGTGCAGATAGTCCCGGTCCAGCGCGGCGTTGCGGCGCAGCCCCCCGGTCCGTCTGCGCCTCCCGCCGCCAGCCGGCCGACCCGGGGCCCCGCTGCAGCTGCCGCCGCCGCCGCGGTCCTGGGGCTCGGCGGCGTTACCAGCCGAGGCCATGTTGCCGCCGCCGCCGCCGCCGCCGCCGCCGCGGGAACCGAGGCTTCCCGGGCGGCCCGGCGCGCTGCTGCCGCCGCTGCGGGCTCCCGGCGCGCCCGGGCGCTCGGCTGGCGAGGACGCTGCTGGCCGCCGGCAGTTCGGGCTGGGGCTCCGGTTGACAGACCTGCTGCTGTTGCTGCTGCTGCCGCTGCTGCTGCTGCTCACACGGCGGGCGCTGCTGCCGCTGCGGCCGCAGCCGCTGCCGGGGAGTCAGACCCTGCGCCTTCCATTGCCACATTGCGCGTGGGTCCCGAGGTCTCTGCGGCCGCCGCTGCCCACATCCAGTTCTCGGGAGGGCGAGAGCCGGCGCGCGGGGCCAGCCTGTCCTTCGGACGCTCGCGCGGCGCTCCTCGAGATCCCCAACTCCCCCTACCCGCCCCCCGCCCCGCGCCGCGACCCCTTCACTGCAGAAAGCTCCAGCAAATCCCCGCCGCTCCCGCCGGCCTCGCCGGCTCCCTCGGCGCCTCCCGGGTCGCTCGAGCGGCCGCGGAGGGTAAGCGCAGAGCCACCGCCGCTGGGTCCGTGGGTGCCCGGTGGGTCTCAGCGCTGCCGGGCCGGGGCAGCCGCCGCCGCCGCTCCTCTCGCGGCGGCTGCTGCTGGCGGTGGCGGCTCCTGAAGCTGCTGCTCGGGCTGCTCGGGCTCTGGCTGCTGGGTTCGCGGTGGCTGTTCGGTCCCGGACTCTGCTTTCTTGTGCTCCTCGCCGACCCGCTGGACCATTCTGCCCCAGTGCAGCGCGCCTCACTCGCTCCCGGGACTTGGGGACTCCGCTCTGTGTGTGTGCAGCGGGCAGCGGCCGCAGCAGCTCCTTGATTCAATAGATGAGATGGAAGAAGAAAAAAAAGAACTCTCTCCATTTGGAGAAAGAGGAGGAGGAGGGGAGGGGGTGGAGGGGGAGAGACCGAGCGAAAGAGAAAAAGGCTGGAGCTCCCGCCCCCGGGGCTGTCAGATGGCTTGGGTTTCTGCGACGCGATTGGCTCGCGGAGGGCAGAAATTACTCAGCAAACATGACTATTATTAGCTGCTTAGCAACAGCTCACCAAAGTAGAGAGACCACCCAGGTAGGCAACCCCAGTGTGTGCATCCCCGGCTTCGGGGGGAGCCTCCGAGAGCGCCAACCTTCTCGCATGCAATACTTCCATTAAGGAATGCTCCCCCCTCCCTTTTCTTTCTTATTCTTTTTCTTTTCAACAGTGTCTTCTTTTTGTAAGACGCCTTTTGCGCGCGCACACACACTCACACACACACATACATCCACGAGCATTTGCCTCGCGATAGACACGGGGGGGAAATGTAATATTTTTTTAAGCGCTTAAACAATTTCTGAAATTCCTCAAAGAAAACCCTTTCAGAGGCACCTTGGCCTCAAGCTGCAGCAAATACTGGGAGGTCCGGCTTGAATTCCCAGGCCTGCACCAATAATGACAGGGTGGTGGATAGGGCGGCAGTGTGTGCCAGATTTTTTTTTTTTTCTCCTCTCTTTTCTTTTCTAACTAAAGAGAAGACTTAGGCTCTCGCAGGGAACAACGCCTCGCATTAAGATAAACAAAATGGAAAGTTAAAGAGGAGAGTAAGGACGTTGGGAAAAGCCACCCTTTCTTAAAATCCTCCCCCCACCCCACCCCAAAACCCAAGGCAGCACAGTCCCCGTTTGAAGGAGTCAGTTTTTTAAAAACGTGGAATCCAGACACCGAAGCAATCTTGTGGAGGCAGAGGCGTTTTTATTTGAATCTTTAATGTGACATATGTAAAAGAGAAACAACAGAATCCTTTTAACAACCAGGAGCAACGGAATTGTTTCATTGAGAAAGAGAAAAAAGTTTCCCTGACTATTCGGGGTTCATTTGGACTCCCCCTTTTCTTACCCGCATGTCCTTGCTTAAATTATTTAAAGTCCGTTTTAAACGTTTCCCCCCCCCAAAACTGGTACGCATCCTGTTATATTTAATAATAGCGTGACGTTGGGGAGAATAAAGGCTTTGATGTTGGATTCATTCGAAACAAATTGTGCGCTGATTGCGAGGACTTGTCAGTACACTGCGGCCAGTGTCACCGAGACATCCCGGGGATTCGCTTCCCGTTGGGGAAGAAAACACGCGACCCTCTGAAGTGGATCCTGGGGCCGGAGACAAATTAAACTACCTACATAGTTCCGCTTTTTATTAAAACATGTAATTTTTGAAGAGCGTAATTTGTTTTTTTTGTTTGCAAGTTATGAAATCCTCCCTGAGATAGGGACCAGACCCACAAACTCTCGGTTCTGCTTCATTTTACTATTTTTCCCTTTCTTTTTTCAAAACGTGGTTGAACTGCAGAGGGGGACCCGCGCAGCTAGAAGCCGACTGCAGCCGTGAAATGGGGCAGTGTGGCTTTAAGATGCACACGGTGTGTGTTCATTGAAAAAAAAGAAGAAAGAAAGGAAAGGAAAGAAAGAAACCCAGATGGAGGGAAAGGGGGAGGAGCGGGGGGAGAAGGCGGAGTCCACGCGACCACGTGACCCAGGGCCCGGCCGGGGCTGCGCGCGCTGGGCTGCCGGGAGGCCTAAGCGCGCGCGCGTGCGTCCGCCTGCGCGCGCACCCGAGCTCCGGGACTCCCAGCGCGGCCCAGGCGGAGCAGGTAGGGAAGTCGGTGCGCTTGGCTCACGCTGGGTGGACTCCAAGTCTCCAGCGCGGCCTCCCGGGAGCCCAGACAAGGCTCGCGCCCCGCCGGCGCGGACGGACGTGCCGGACGCGCCGTAGTACATTCCTGAAGGCGGTCCGGCCCCCTTACGTTGCCCAATGTCCGCGCGGCCTCCCCGCGGCCGGCCAATGGCCGAGCGCACGGGTCCCTTCCCCTTCAGCGGCCGGGTGTCCGCGACCCCGGCCCGGAGGCGACTGCAGCGGGGCGCGCAGGCCACCGGGGCAGCCCACGCGGCTCTCTCGGGGGGCTGGTCGGCAGCCCTCCCCGCCCTCTTCCTTCCTCTTCGGCGGTTCCCCCTCCGTCCTTCTTTCCCTCTCCCCTCTCTCCTTCCTCTTTCACCCCTTTCTCTTTCCTTTCTCTCCAGCCTCACCACCTTCCTTCTAGCTTTTTCTCTCTCCTGGTTTCGTGGGAGGCCCTGTCTCCCGAATTCCAAACCAGCGGAACGTGTGCGGTACCCCGGGCGGGGTAGGGTGTCCCGTAGGATAGAGACAAAGACAGCAGAAGTGTCTGAGGGTGTTTAAGTGATCAGGAGGAGGACCGGAGTACCGGGCCAGCGCGGAAATTCAAAACTCAAAACTCCGAAGGAGCACGTGATTGTGTGCGCCGCTCTGGGAGGGCTGTTAAAATCCAGAAGCGAAGGCAAGCACCGTGCAATTAAAATGACACATTAATAAATAACATCGCAGGAGGATGGGGCTTGACACGTAGCAAGTTTAATCTTGAAGCGATATCCTGATTTTTATTATGTTTGCTAAAGAACATAAAGTAGGAAAGGAGATCTATTCCAACTTTTCTTACTGAGTGGTTCTGCAGACGTTTCAAGTCAAACTATTACATGCTTGCCGCTGGAAATTATTTTTTAGAGAGTTGGGGGTTGTACCCCTAGTTTTACCTGTCAGTCTGTTTGTATTTACATCGTGCTGTATATAGCAAGATAATCATGTTAGTCATAGGTTGCTACGTTTGTCTCTTCAAATTCCTTTACAGCATTTTAGACCAAAACATTAGTTGTGCCTCCCAGTCTTTTATTTACAGCAATTTCAGTTTAGCTGCTTGGATTATGGAATTCTAAAATGAAATTATAGGCTGTGTACTCATCATGGTTCCTTATTACTCTCTGCACGCAGCTGCATATCCTGTTGTGCTGACTGCTGCTACGTGTGCACCATTTCAGGGGCAAAGCCTCTTCCACTCGGGCTCATTTCCCTTAGTTTGACTTAATTCCTAAACGTTTTGAACATTGATCTCCCGGGTTCTCAGCGCCCTCAGCCTCCTCACCCGCTGTTTGATAGGTTAACTTTTCAGCATCTCAGACAATAGTCCCGGCCTGTAAATTCTACCGATCGGTTCCAGGACGCAGTCCCCAGCCTGGGCTCTAACAAGCGCTATCTTAATCTCCCCACCCCCACCCGCCGCTTCCCCTGTGGTCTGCTTTTTTCATACACACAGATGAATTACTTTGAGGATCTAATTGGCCTTGTTTCTGTAACGTTTTAAGAAAGGGAAGAGGAGCCAGTGTAAAAGCCTGCTCGACTTGGGTGGTCAGGGCTGAGGCTGCCCCCAATTTGCCTCATTGCTGATGCATGCGAGTGCGACATTCCCAGCGATAATGTTGTTCCTAATCAATCTGCCCTTATTTACATTTGTAAGCGTTGTCGGCTTTAATATGCATGCCCTGTGCAGGGCACCGCTGCGCCACACCGGGTTTGTTAACTTCAACTAACTATAAGAATGCTCCAGACCTGAGATGAGGCTGGCTGGAGGAGCCAGGCCTGTGAAGGTGTCTGCTGGAAAGACAGTCCCTTTACTGGCATGTCTGCAGCGTGGCTCCCCTCCTGAGAGTTACCAAATAAGCGAGAACTGGGGCCCTTTTCAACCAGTAGGAGTTGCTGGCCCTCTCTGGAGAAACCCTTGAGTGTTCTGTTTCCCCTTTCCAAGTAGAGGGGAATGCATCATCTCAATGCATCACTTGTCACTTAGGTCTTCCCACCATGCTCCAAGACTTCATAGGACTCTGTAGTTTTCAAATTTCCTTAAACTTTTAAAATATGAATATGAAAAATATTTCCCCTTCTCTGCTCCAATACTTAAAATATCTGTGGCCACACCACACACATCTCAAAAATGACATCCGATTATCCGAGTGATAACATTGAAATGAAACATCTGCCCTTTGTATTTGGACATTCCAATGATAAGCAATTGTGGGAGCTGGACTTGGTTGACTAATGAGAAACCATTGTGAGATTTAACTTTTCACTGGTTTCTCAGATCCAGCTAAATGGATCTTTAAAATCTAGTGTAATTTAGCTACTTTTTGCAAAGTAGAAATGAATAAACAGGTAAATGTATTCTGGTATATTGACCTTTGGGCATTGTTATAATTTTGCTTGAGTTTAATATTCTTTTCTACAAATGCAAAGAATTGCAAAGGTTACATTAAGTCCCACAGTGTGCCTGTTGAGTGTGCCTGGGATGGGGAGAGGAACTGGGGATTTGATGTAATAGTCTATTTCTGGGTGGGGAGCCCAGGATAGAGGATGTGAGTGATGGGCCAGAGCCTGAGCGATTGAAAGCAGGTACTTTGGATAAGGAGTCTAGACTTAGTTCCAGCCAGTATGCCACCATCCACCACATTTTCTTGGCTCTCTAAGAATGCCTTATTATTTTCTCATTGGCAGCTTTTGTATTTACTTAAAAGGTGATGGTAGAAAATGAGTCTAAAAGGTTTCGGGGGGAGGGGGGAAAAAAGATTGAGCAGCCACAGAATTAGAAACCCCTGAGCTTGACTCCCCTCCCCTTTCCCTTCTACCTTCTGTTTCCTCCCCCTATTCCCTCCTCCCCAGGACTGGAGGAAAGGGAACAGCTCTAGCCAACTTGTCAAAATAATGCTGCTAATTACCCCTGATCTCCTTTAATGGGAAGCTGCTCCCAATTCCACAATGGAGTAAATGAGGGGTCTACAGCACAAACTCAGGAGCACTGGCATTTTTTGAGCCTGCAGTGAGCTTGGGATGGGGGCAGAGGGTGGCAGAGGAGAGATGTCCTGAGAAGGTCCCAGGAATCTCCACATTTATTACTCCAGGTTCAAATACTAGCTTCAAAAGGGGAATTAGACTTTATGCGGTGCCAAAGCTTTTGGTCACCAACTACAGAGAAAATGTTTAGAGCCTAGAGTGAACTTGAAAGAAAACATAGCATTGATCCTTGTACCGATTTCCCCCCTTCTCAAATATCTTCTTAGCCACATTACTCCAGTGGATAGAGATGTAGTCTAGAAAGACCCAGACTCTGAACATTTTTTTTTTCTCCATCTCTTTCTTGCCTCATCTCTATCTCTCCATCTAATATATCTATATCAAGCTTTGCATTTGGCAGAAGGCACACCATTCATTTCAGTGATCTCTGCCATTGGGTCTTGCATGAAAAAGAAGCTGAGCAACATGATCCCTTTGACCCACTGCTGGAGCAACAAATTTATTAGAGATATAGGCATGAGAAATGAAAGGGAAGTAAAACAATTCCAGCTTATTGTGTGTCTTTCTTTCATACTGCTAATCCGGTTTACACATCACGCCTACATGTCTCAATAGGGCTTTATACACTGTGGCAGAGGCGGGAGAAAATAAAAGGTGTGTGTGTGAGAGAGAGAGGGAGAGAGGAGAGGAATGAGGATAAAAACAGGAAAGACAGATATTTTAATCCATATTGATTTGCTTCATCAGTTTTTCTATCTGTAGAAAGTTGAAGACAATTTGTAAAAACAGTCTTTTCCCCCCCACAAAATAAATCCAAATGGTGTGAACCCCTGTTGAAATAGCTTATTAGATTAGGACTAGATTATAACCAGAAACTAGATACACTTCTCACAGTGAGTTCGAAATGAAGCTAATACCCCAAATTGAGAATGGGCCTATTGGTGTCCACCTTAATTCAACATTTTTATATAAAAGATCTTGGACTCAAAGGCATTTTACACCCTTGTGGAAGAAAGCTGGGTGACAGCTGGAACACACACAAACTCACAATTGAAAGCCCCTTGTTTTACAACATGGGGGCACAGTGCACCTGAGGCAACGATTTATCCTGAGGTACCAACCAGAAATAATAAGTTACAGTAACAAAGGATGACACCAAAAAGCATTGTCTTTCTTTGTGAAGGCAATTAATTGCATGTTGAACTACTGGCAGAGAAAAAAAAATTGAACACAAAGAATGCTGAAAAAGGACTATTGTAGTTTAAGACCTCAGTTACACAATTATTAAATATTTAGGGCCGCCCATTGTGGGTCTTTATTATTTATGTCTGGTTCTTTTAGATTTCCCCTCCCCAGGGAGGAAGGAGGGGTAAAAATGAAGAAGACAGTCTTCTCTCCCAGGTCTAGGAAAAGAGAGGTCTCCCTGGGTGTCTTCCACAGACAACAATCCATATGGTTCTTCTTAGGTGTTGGAAACTGAGATCTGAAAACTTTGGACTGATTGCTCATCCACACACTAGGAGTCATTGTTAACACGGACTAAAATATCTGGAGGCATAGCATGTCATCCCAGAGGTACAGTCTCTGGAAGTCCTGTGGGCCCCGGGTTGGCATCGGGTCTAAAGGGGTCTGAGTCAGCCCGCCCCACCTCAGGGCTCCCCTGAGGCCACACTCAGCACCAGCTAGCCGCCGACCTCTTTAATGGGTGGCAGGCACCAGAAGGCTTGATGTACCGTGGGCGCAAGCGCCAACACGTACCTCTCTCCCACCCGTGGCCCCTTCCTGAACTCAGAAAAGCACCCCTGGCCTTTTTTCCCACCAACGGCGGCGGGGGCGGGGGGCGGGGGGCATGTGTGTCCTCCGGTTTCTAGGGTGCTGCTCGGCTAGCCCCGGGTGTCGCCCTGAGGCGTGCGGGTGCGGGAGCGTGCACCCGTGGCCTCCAGCAGGTCTCCACGAGCGCCACCGAGACGAGAGGGCTGGCTCCGGTGCGCGCGCGCCCTCGGCCCCCACCCTCCCCCCAGCGCTGTCACTCTCCGCACCAGCCCTTCCGACCCAGCTCTGCCTCCGCTGGCGAGTCGGGAGCCACCAGCAGGCTGAGGGGCGGAAGCCAAGGTGGCGACCCTTTCAAGCGTGAAAATGGGATCCCAGGCGACCCCCTCCGTGAGAACTCCCCCCGGAGCCGTTCCCCGGCCCGACCCGCCGCGGTCGGCCCCCTCCCCGCCCCGCGGGGCCGGCCTCGGGGGGCGGGGGCCCGCGGCGAGCGAGCGAGCGAGCGCGGAGACGCGGGCCGGCGCTCCCGCGCCCCGGCGGCGCAGCCCACCCAGTCCCGCGGCCCCGGCGCGCCCGCCCCTCCCGCCGGACCCTCCGTCCGTCGCGCGGGGCGCCCAGCCTCGCAAACCCCGCAGCCCCGGGGCGCACGCGGCGCGAGGGCGAGGCGGCGGCGGCCGCGCCGGCTGCACTCACCATAGCGGGCCGTCAAGCCCTGCCCGGAGCGCGGGTGCCGATGGCGCGGACGCTGGGCTTGGGTTTCACATCAATTCCTTTTTTGCCCTCGCCCCCCTCTCCTGGTGCTCCGCTCCTCCGTCTTCTCCCCGTCTTCCCTCGTCTCCCCCTAGCCTTGTCGCTGCGGGTCTCTTTGTCTTCCCTGTCGTCGTCTTTTTCTCCGTCTTCGTCTTCGTCTTCTCCTCCTCCTCCTCCGTCTTTACAAAAGGAACGGAAAGTGTAAAAACCCCGGCGCGCTGGGCCGCCGGAGGCTTTCGGCGGAGTGCAGCGCGGACTCACAATTACAAGCCTGTTTCTATTAAGCAGTTCCATGGCCCTCGGCGTGGGTGGTCTGCCGCGCCATAGGCAGGACCTGTCAGGGTCACGTGACAGATCCGAAAACTTTACCCCTTTACAATAAACTCAAGGAAAGCAAAGTAAACTCGAGGAACGTGCTATCAGCACAGCCCTCCTGGGTAAACAGGCGCTCCCCTCCCCGCCTTCCTGGGAGGCGCCCAGCCGCGCGAGCTCTGGCGAGCCCCGCTCGCCCCCTCCCCGCCCCCCGCGGTACTGTCTGCGGGGGGCCGCCGGGCGGGGGGTCTCGGCTCGCCACCTCGCCTTCCCCACCTTGCGGTCTCCCACCACCGCCCCCCACCCAGCCCCACGTTCTTTGCTAACATTGAGCTGCTTGCCCGAACCCGGGGGCGGGGGTTGCTAGGGGAGCAGGGAAGCGCACTGCAGCATCCCCAGCGCTCAGGGAAATGCGGGGAGCCCAGAGCGCTGCCCAACACCACCACCTTGCCTGTCCTCAATTCTCAAAGCCCTTTCCTGCTCACATTCCCACGGAAGCCCTGAGAAGCTGGGAGCATTCTGGTTGACAGGCCCACAGGCTGACAGGGAGGCAGGGAGCCAGGGAAGCCGGGCCGATAACAAGAGCCTCCCTGGGGAAACGTTCAGTGCACCAAGATGTATGTGGATTCGCGTCTTTTCTGTCTGAGGTCCCTGGGAAGCTGCTGCTTCTGAAGAGACCAAGGTGGAGTCCCTTGGAAACCAAGATTGGTAGCTGGCTGAGGAATTACTAATTGATATTTGTTTTTTTTCCCTTCCAGTGACTGTGGTTTTTGGGGTATGCCACCCAAATGCTCCCACCCACGCTGCCTTCCCAAACGAGGCAAAGCTTGGGTGATGGGGTTAGACGGAAGTGCCTCCGTGCCGAAGGGCTCTCAGCCTCTTGCCCTAAATGGAAAAGCCCTACTCTGGAGAGACCCTGCCACAGTGTTTAACATTTCATCTGCTCAACCCTGCAGGGTAGACTTGTGTTTCACACACAGCTGCAAGGTGCTATTTTAAATGGTCCACATTATGAATATAGATGAATTACAGATGAGGGGAGGGTAAGATAATTTATTGAAAATATAAAGAGTTAACTAGCTGGTCTTTTAGGTAAAGCCAGCCTTTCCTCATGTCGTTCTGGGCTGACAGTGTTAGTAAAACACACACACACACACAACCTAGGAGTCACAATTTGTCTCCCTCCCCACCAAAGATGATATACCATTCTTTAATTGGGTTATTTGAGTTTCCAGAGGGCATATGTTTGACATGCATTAAGTAATTAAGCATTGGAATGCTGGGCAGCCCTGTGAATTAGGTTGGACAAGAAAGTCATTTCATACCAATTGACTTTAGTAAAAAATGGTCTCAAATGGGTATTATCCATTTATCCAAGCTGAGCATGGATTCTAAGAGTCATAATAATTGGGAAAACAAACCCACCGTTTCTTTTAAGAAACGCTACATTTTGGGGCACCTGGGTGGCTCAGTGGGTTAAGCCTCTGCCTTCGGCTCAGGTCATGATCTCAGGGTCCTGGGATCGAGCCCCCGCATGGGGCTGTCTGCTCAGCAGAGAGCCTGCTTCCCCCTCTCTCTGCCTACTTGTGATCTCTGTCTGTCAAATAAATAAATGAAATCTTAAAAAAAAAAAAAAAGGAAAAGAAACGCCACATTTTGGTGTCATATCAAAGACTTTATTCATACCTTGGTATAAACTTGGGTGGGGTGAGAAAGAGGAAGATAAAAATACATCTCAAAATGGAGTAGTCTAGACTATGAAAGAGAAAGGGGGGGGGTAAGAAAGAAGAGAAACAGCTTAGCAAAGGACATTTAAATGGCCCACAATATCAAGTCGATAGGTATGCTAATTTTGCAAAGAAATTCCAGCAGACCTGTGGAATTTGCTTTTACTAATTAAAATGACACCCCCCACCCCAACATCCCCTTCCTGTACCCTCTGAAAGCAAGCTTGGCTACAGGCTTCTTGGGTACCCTGCCAAGGTTGATAATCAGAGATAGATCCACCTTTAGTGGGGCCTGAGGCTTATGTAGTTTGGGATTGGGGGAGGAAGGTGATGTGCTTCTTTAGGAACTCAAAATTACAAGCCCAAAATCAGTACTTGGCTTTGGAAGGGGTCTGTTCAGGATAGAGGCCTGAAGTCCTGTGAGCTTCCTGTCCCCCTTTATAGTGCGGAACAGGGAGATTACAGAGCTCCCCAGATTTTGTGGTCTTGCATCCATTAGTTAAGACTGAATGTGTTGATATTATGTCCTATTTCAGTCAAATGCTTTAAAACTGGGAGCAAAGACAGCTTGATTTGAGTGCAAGTAGTTGGAGTTGGCCTGTGGAGATATAAAGCATCAAGGAGAACACCTTTGGTGTTGGAACCTAAAAGGTCATCAGTAAGGAGGGGAACTCACTGGAAATCCTTTCTCCCAGGAGCAGCCTGCCCTTTTCCTTCCTCTGAAATCAGTTTTTGAAAATAACCTCTCTTCTGTCTACTCTTAGATGCTAGAAACCTTAAATCATCAAGTCTGAGATATGTGTTCTGCAGGGCCCAGAGCCCCATGTGTCGTTACCTTCTGGCATTTCTCTGAGACTCCCCACCGGGGCAGGCTCTTTCTCATTAAATAGCTGCCTCCGTTCGCCCTTCTGAAGTTGCTTATGCCCCATCCCTTCCTGCAAAACCAGCTATGGCGCTGCTCAGTCTGATAACCCACTTGGCGTGGAGGTGTCAGTGACTGACAAGGCTTCCAGGCAACAGAGCTCAGCTCTAGCCTGTGAGTCTGATAAGCCAATTGACATCAAGGTGTTAATGGCTGACCAGGGCTACCTAGGCAGCATTTTTGCAGGCTAACTTGGACTTGTGGAACCAAACCCCGAGGAATAATTCTGAAGTTGGAGATTTCAGGGCATTAGGCAGGACCTGATGGAGCCATTAGGGACATATCAAAAGAGGGGACAAGAGAGGGACTTTTTGAAACAGGTCTGAAGCAAATCGCATGGGTGTAACCAAGTCCATGGCGGGGCAGGGTCATCCCTTGGCTCTGCTCGTCTTTGTGAGTATCTGTTGCTACTTGAGAAACAGTTGTTACCCTTGTTGCGCACGTACACACAGAAGCACGCGCATGCACATGGACACAGTTTTCATTCTGCGTCCCCCTCTTCCCTGGCTCCTGCCAAACACTTCCACTCAATCCCTCTCTCAGAGCAACCTCCAGCAACTGGAATCCTTCACATGAATAACTGAGGGTTCAGAGGAAACATTTGTCCACATCTAAGAAGCCATCCATTGCTCTTGTACACACTCATCTTGGGTGCATCCGTCCTTTGATCTTGGATCAGACGGATCGAGCTCTCATAAAATGCAGTTTGCTCAGTGTTGGGATTCCAATTCTAAAATGATCACCCACCTTCACCTCCTGCCTCCTTCCTGTGAGGAAGATACCCCCAGCCAAACCAACTTGGAGAATTAGGGCTTTGAAGACTGGAGGGGTAGGGAATATTTAAAGGTGGTTGGTTGGAATTAGGAGGCCGGGTGAGCAACTGAGTAGCAGTGCTGAGATACACTGAAACAGTCAAAGGAGAGCTGTCTGAAGCAAAGAGGTAAAGCAGGATTGCAGCACGGAAAAATCTTAACAAACAGCTTGGGAACAGAAGGGGTGGGGTGAGATCTGGAAAGTCTGAAACTGAAGGCTCCAAGGGACCCCATTGCTGAATGGGGAGGCGCACAGAGGCACTGGCGTATCCAGAGATGGGACAGCAATCTCAGGACAAGAAGAAACAGGAAGAGAAAGATACCAGTGGAACCCATACCTCAAAAAATGAAACTTAAAGCAAGTTGCTTACTCTTGGCAACGGATGTCCACGTAGGACTTCTGATGACAGTCCCCTATGTGGAAGGTCCACAGGGGACAAGCCTTGCCCATGATGAATGTGGTAAGAAAGGAAATGCCAAAGAGTTGTAAACCGTGGGAGGCAGGTGTGGGCAGGCAGGCCAATGGGGACGGGAACAGTGACAGTGACGGTATGGGGCCAGGGCCAGGAGAAATAAACAGCTTATCACAATCAAGCAGGTCAGAAAAGTTACCACAAGGTTCTAATTGTACCTAGGAAGGCTAACAAACATAGTCAATGGAGTCAATGTTAAAAAACAGCCTCTGCCTGACCCAAAATGCTGTTTTACAGAATTGGCATTCTTGCCACTCAGAATTCCTCATTTGTCTTGATTGAGATGGGTGGGAAGAGGCACAGACCGGAACGCGCTTACCTGTGCTACCTGACCGAAACTCCGGAGGGGTGAGCCAGGATTCATGTTCATGCTGTGAGTGAGAGCAGTGTGAGAAGCAAAGGCTCCGTGTGGGTGAGATGTCAGGGGGAAGGTTTGAGGTGGGAAGGGTGAAACATCCTTGAGCCTTGTCACTATACTGTGTTCTGGGGGCTACTCGGCCACTCGAGTGGGACTGTTGGTAGGTCTGAAGACCCCTCACATATACAGAGAGTTCCGCTCCTTGTGTTTGTGAGGAAGACCTCTCTGAGGAGCATGGGCCTGGAGAGATCCTGGCAGCCCCATGGGGAGGGCCCTGGGGCCAGGGGCACCTTCTCCTGCAACTATGCCCAGTCCTTGATAGAGGCCTATGTTTTTGGGAGTGGGGAGTAGAGACCCGGGTCTGCCTGCCCTGCCATCTGACGCCTTCCCCTCCGTACCTGGATTAGCTTGCTGGAGTTGCCATAACCAAGTACCATAGACTGGGGACTTCAACAACAAATTTATTTCCTCATAGTCCTGGAGGCTAGAAGTCCAAGACCAATGTCTTATCAGGATTAGTTTCTTCTGGGGCCTCTCTCTCTCTTCTTGTGTCATTACATGATCTTACCTCTGTGTGTGTCTGTGCCCACATTTCCTCTTCTGGAAAAGATCCCAGTCATATTGGATTGGGGCCTACCATATGACTGCATTTTCATTTAATTGCCTCTTTTAAGACCTTAACACCAACAGTCGCATTCTGGGGTACTGGGGGTTAGAGCTTCAAGGTAAGAATTAGGGCATGGTATACAGTACAGCCCCCTAAAAACACCCAGACGTTGAAAGGAGCTGGCATGGATCTGAAGGACAGGTTCCTGCGACATTCAGAGGAAGGAGTGGGATGGACAGGACCTGGGTGCTTCTTGGCTTCTGGTGCTAGGAGGACCTGACCTGCCACCTCTCAGGAACACCTCCGCAAATCTGACACGGGTGACACATTTCCTAGGAATGCTGGTGGTCTAAGAAAATGGCTTTAGGCACCCAGCAGAACTTTAATCCCCCCACAAAGAATGAGCCCTGCTAGGCTAATTATAAATCTGTCTTCTTTATTTATTGCAGCGAGTTCCTTCAGGCAATGGTTTCCAAGGCTGGCTGCTCATCAGAATCACCTGGGGAGTTTAAAAACAAAAATGAAGAAACAAAAATAGAGTCTTTGCTCCCATCCCAGAGCTATAGAATCAGAATCTCAGCCCTGGGGAACTGACATTTTTTCAAAAGAATTTCCTTAGAACACATGTAGTAAAATGCCACTGGTAGGATCCCGGTTGGGTATTGACTGTAAAATCTTTCCAACTTTGCTGAATGTTTGAAGTTTTTCATAATAAAATGTCAGTGAGAAAATAAAGGGCTACCTTGGCGATCCTGATATGCAACTAGCTTGGAAGAATTAAGAGACGGTTAATTTACAAATATGTTAACATTCTCCTCTCTAATGGTACTTGTCACATTGCATTATTGCTGTTGATTCATCAGGTAAAAGATTTGCGAGCTCCCACGACATGCAGTCTTCTGGGTGCTGGGGAACGGGGAATGAAAAAACCACCTTCCTTAAAAACACCGTGAAATACTATTTCATATCCAGCAGGTTGGCGAAATTTAAAAGTCTGACCAAGCAAGTGTGAACAGGACTGAAACAATGGGAACTCTGGGGCACCATTGGTTGGAGTGCAGGCTGGAAGATTGCTTTTGGAAAGTAATTTGGCATTGCCTAGAGATTTGAATCCCACTCCTGGATATATGTCTAAGAGAAAGATGGCGCCCCTGAGGGGCATTCAAGAACATCACCATTTGTAATGGTATAAAATGGACACAACTAAAATGTCCATCAAAGCAGGTGCTTGGGTGGCTCAGTTGGTTAAACGACTGCCTTCGGCTCAGGTCATGATCCTGGAGTCCTGGGATCGAGCCGCACATCAGGCTCCCTGCTCAGCAGGGAGTCTGCTTCTCCTGCTGACCTCTCTCCTCTCATGCTCTCTCTCTCATTCTCTCTCTCTGAAAGAAATAAATAAAATCTTTAAAAAAATAAAAATAAAAAACAAAATGTCCATCAAAGTAGCAAAGATAAACTGTGGAGAATTCATATAATGGAATTCTACCAAGAAGTGAAAATAAATGGGGGCCTTAGCTACCTTATAGCAACAAGGATGAATCCTGCAAACATCTTGGGTGAAATATCTGGGTCAGGAACAAGTCTCATAAAAGTGCATACGTAAATTCCCTTTATGCAAAGGGCAAAACCAGGTACTACTTAGAAAAGCAAGAGCATGACAAACCCACTCAGGGAAGCAATTACTTCTGGGGAGAGCAGGAGGCAAAGGGATTGGAAAGTCAAAAATAATTCATTCTGGAGCACTGGGCTGGCTCAGTCAGTAGAGTATGTGACTCTTGATCTCAGGGTTGTGAGTTCAAGCCCCACGTGGGGTATGGAGGCTACTTAAATAATAATTCGTTTTATTGTTGTTCTTGAAAATGTACATACAGGTGACAAACACCCTTTTGAATGTATGATCTATTTCATAATAAAACATTTTTTAAAAAGACACCATCATAGTCCTAGACAGACTCCTGGTCTAGCAGGGTATGAAAAAGAACAAATGACAGGTACGGGAACAGAGGGAGTATGAGCCCAAGCCCTTCTCCTGGAAGGGCAGAGTGTGGGGAGGGGGCTGCTGAGGAAGGGAAGAGGGGCTGCAGATGAGAACAAAGAAAGACAGAAAGGCCATTCTCCTGGAAGGGGGAGGAGGAGACCCAGAGGCACCCCCAGGGCAAATCCTGTCCTTGGAAGCCCCTACTTCCAGACCCCAGCTCCGCTAAACTCTATGCTACCACCTTCGTGTTTCCCTGTATCAACACGACACCCTAGGGACAGACTAGAAACCCCGAGTAATCTTTTCCAAGGGAATGAGGCTGTCTGAGCTGAACGTCGGGGCAATGTGTGAATTCGATGGCACTTCATGGGCCCAAACCTGGGTTTTAAAAAAAATCAGTCTTTCCATGGATCATCTTACAATGACATTTCAGTTGTTCTTCATGTGTAGGGCAGTATTATTCATTTACTACAAACACTAGGAGGAGTTATAAATGTAAAAGTAAAAATCCATAATATGGCAACCTTAACTCTCTGCCCTTGTGGATTTGCGTGTGATAGGATGTTTTATTATAAAGTCAGTTAACTATGGGTGAAGTGACAGTCTGCTTAAGAAACATTCAGTTACAAACAAGTGTTGGCCTAGAGGAAGCCGAGAAGCCAGCTTAAGAAGCGCAGCTCGTTATTTGCTTATACAGGCGAACACTTCTGTTTAACCGTCGTGATTTGAAATAGGCTACCAGCCCGCCCTCCACAGAGTGGCCCACTCAGTTCTATGCCCCCCGCCTTCTGCAGGCATATAATTCTATCTGGCCTCATCATTCATTTCTTGATACCCCCTCTGCTGGTGTTTCCAGTGCTTTCTAACTTTTTATGACGTGATACGTGGAAAGAATGATAATATTGGTATAACACAATGGACTAACCTGGAGGGGATTTGAAAGAAATTACCTGTGGGGAATTTGGAAATTTTACATCTTTTTCTATTATAAAATTATAACAAATGTAAGTAAAATAGGTAGATAAATAAATAAATAGGCAGGGAAAATAGGTCTGAAAATAGGTCTGAAATTTGTGTGAAATTTCCAAATGAAACCTTTTCAAGTATTTGATTGAGAAAACTGAACTGCCTTCCAGTTTTTTTTCTGTCAGCTTTTATATCTAAAATGACTCTGAGGAAAAGTCTCAGAGTAAGATGTGAATAATAATCTCTTCAAGATGTTTAACCAATGATCTCTTGAAATTCTTTCGGGGTGCCATGATTTGAAACTTTGTATGAGTGGTTGATAGAAATTTAAAAACGTTTTTTAAGCATGCAAAATTTACACCTGTTGAAATGGAAATCAAAAGCACAGTGAGGTATCTTCCTCATACATGGTAGGATGGCTGTTATCAAGAAGGCAAGACATAACAAGTACTGGGGAGGATGATGTGGAGAAAATGGAACCCTCTCGCACTGTTGGTGGGAATGCAGACTGGTAGAGCCACTCTGGAAAACAGTGTGGAGCTTCCTCAGAAAATGAAAGATAGGAATACCATGAAATCCAGTGATCCTACTTGTAGGTTTATATGCAATGAAATCACTGTCTTGAAGAGATATCTGTGCTACTCGCATGTTCATTACAGCATTATTTACAATAACCAAAGTATGGAAACGAACTAAATGTTTATTAATGGATGAATGGATCAAGAAAATGTGGTGTGTGTGTATCTATACATATACACACATAAACAATGGAGTATTATTCAGCTTTTAAAAAGAAGGAAATCTTGCCATTTGGGACAACATGGATGGATCTTGAGGGCATTATGCTAAATAAAATAGCCAGACAGAAAAGAAAGACAGAAACTGCATAGTAGCGCTTATCTGTGGAAACTAAAATAAATAAATAAATAAATAAATGAATGAAAGTGGGACTCCCAGAAACAGAGGAGGTGGTTACCAGGGGCTGGTGGGTGGGAATAATAGGGAGAGGCTGGTAAAAGGATACAAACTTTCAGTTAAAAGATGAATAGGTCTGAGGATCTAATGTATAACATAGTGACTACAGTGGATAACACTGGATTGTGTAAGTGAAATTTGCTGAGAGAGTAGAATTTACATGTTCTCTCTCACACAGAGAAGGTAAATATGTGAGGTGGTGGATGTTAATTAGCTTGATGGGAGTTATCTTTACAGTATATTCCTATATCAAATCATCACATTACATACCTTAAATATGTTACCCTTTTATTTGTCAATAAAGTTGAAAGACAAAAATTACATCTGTTGAAATTATACTCAAAGAATCTAACAAATTCCTTGGACAGATTTCCTTTTTTTTTTTTGCTTTGATGAATATCATACTGAAATGTCATATGATAATGTAAATGGATTTCTAATTTCCTATGTGTGTTTTTTTTCCTAGGGCTGTCATAACAAAATACCACATAGAAGATGGCTTAAAATAACAGAAATTTATTCTCTCACAATTCTGGAGACTAGAAATCTGAAATTAAGATCTTGGCAGAGTTGTTTCCTTCCACAAGCTCTGAAGGAGAATCTGTTCCAGGGCCCTCTCCCAGCTTCTACTGATGGCCAGCAATCTGTGGCATTCCTTTGCCTGTAGATGTGCCCTTCCAGTCTCTGTCACCATTTCACATGACATCCTCCCTGTGTGTCTGTCTCTGTGTCCGTTGTCTTCTTATAAGGATACCAGTCCTTGGACTAGGGGCCCACTCTGTTCCAGTATGACCTCATCTGAACTAATTACATCTGTAATGACCCTATTTCCAAATAAGGTCACATTCTGAGGTACTGGGGATTAGGACTTCAACATCTCTTTCTTGAGGGACACCATTCAACCCATAACATCATGGAACTTTTGAAGCTCTAATTTGCAGAATATGCCCCTATGGTTAAGAGCAGTCCCCCCGAGTCAACTCAAACACCATTAAAATAGCGCACCAGCTGCAAAAAGGAGAGACGCATTCAATATCACGAAGACAGAGATTTAGGATTCCTGGAGTCTGTTTTCTGTCTTATACCCTCAACACCAACGAGCTACAAGTGAAACATGACCCTGCCCCAGGCAACTCATGGAACCTTCTTCAAGGTGTGCCACTGCAGCCGGCCCCTGCCATGGGCCCTGTCACGATGGAGCAGCAAGTGCTGGAGGCCAATGGGGACCCCAGTGGTCTAATCCCACTTCACTCCACTCCAGGAGTTCCAGCTCAGGCAGCTTTGTGGCTGGAGACAATGTTCTGGGCTTCAGCCTTCTTGGCCAGCAGGGCTATGCTGAGTGAGGACTGACAGGTTGTTACCTTGAAGCATTTCTGACAGACCTTGGTGACACGTTCATGCATGCAACACAGCATGTAGTGGAAAAGTTCTCTTCTCCTGCCTTGGCCTCTGTCTGGTTTCTACTTCTCTGACTGTTCCCTTCTCTGACTGTTCCTCCCCAGCTTCCCTTGCTGGTTCCTGTTCTTCCGTCCACTCCCAAAAGGTTAAAGTTCCCAGGGCCCGTGGCTGGCCTCAGTTCCTTTCGCAGCTTCCTCTTTTACTCCTGTAGGTGGGACAGTGAGCCCACTGGCACCCCAATCCCCCCTCAGCCATTTACCCTGAATGTCAGACTCTACATCCGGCTGCCTCCTGGACGTGGATGCTTCCCAGGTGCCTAGAACTGAACATGTTCTGCCCACCTCCTCCAGCTGAATTCTTTGTCTCCAAACCTGCTCTTCTGACTCAGTTAATGGCTCTTCCATTAACAAGTGGTCCAGCCAGAAATTGCCTTTGATGATTCCCTTTCCTTTATCCAAAGGAGTTTACCAACACCATGTCCACATTCCTTGGTGTGGTTTATAAGATCCCTGGTGAATCGGTCAGTTGCCTTCCTCTCCAGCTGTATCTCTACACCCTGCTGCTCTTCCTGAGCCAAACAGAGTTATGTGTGGTTTTCTGATTTTTTTCACTTTCCTCTGCTTCTGCCTTTCCCTCTCTCTCCTTCCTATACCTTCTACCTGTACATACATCCTTGAAAGTGCAACTCAGATGTCCCTTCTGCCGTGTGCACAGAGATGACATCAACTCTGCATAAGGGGTCAGAAACTAATTTACAAATAAGTTTTTAATGTTTTAATAATTTAATGTTTTAAATGTCTCTGGCATTATTGGTCATTTTGCAGTTAAAGGATTAGCCATTAGTATAATTATCAATGATTTTGGTATTAAAGTCTAGAGAAGTGGTCCTCAGAGTAGAGTGTCTGGATCAGCAGCATCAACATCCCCTGGACATTTGTTAGAAATGCACATTCTCAGGCCCCACCTCGGACCCTCTGAATCAGAAACTCTGGGGCTGGGGCCCAGCAATGTGTGTTTTTAACAAGTCCTCCAAGTGATGCTGATGCCTGCTAAGACTTGAGGGCCAATATCTAGACGTGGCCTAAAGGGAAAGGAAAGAGGCCTGGGGAACTTGGTCATTGTAGGTAGCTACATGGGGCTGTCCTTGGCCGTGATCTGCCCCTCTCTCCTGTCTCTTTCCCAGGTTCAGCGCTCATCTTACTGACTCATCCCAGTATTCCAAGATTGGTTGCTTACCTAGCAAAGAAGACTATAAAATGCTCCCCAAATGGACAGAAGGTGTCTCAGTATCAGAGAGTGGGTGTTTACAGCCCAGACTCTTCATCTCCCTTTCTTCTTCATCTCACAGCTCGGGCTCTCCTGGTTTTGAGGTATTGGCCTCCAGTTGGATCAGCTGTTTTCCTGACTTCTCATCAAACTGGCCGGTACCATATGGCTGCTTCCCAAGAATATGAAACACCACGTCACCCAAACCGCCCCGTTTTCCCACCTCCAGACTAGTCACAGGTGTCTGATTCTCCGTCATCCTCCTTCTCTTCCCATAAAGGACTGAGCAACAGATTCTCGAGACAGGGCCTGGGTTCATGCTTATGTTCTAACTTGCTTTTCAAGCTTGCTTCTCCTAATCATAAGGAAAGTCAGATAATTTAGCAAAAAAGGAATCAAGAGCACAGAAATAGGGGCACTTGGGTGGCTCAGACTGTTAAGTGTCTGCCTTCAGCTCAGGTCATGATCCCAGAGTCCTGGGATCAAGCCCCTCATCGGGCTCCCAGCTCAGTGGGAAGCCTGCTTCTCCCCCCTGCCCCCCTGCTTGTGTTCCCTCTCTTGCTGTGTCTCTCTCTGTCAAATAAATAAACAAAAATTGTTTAAGATTTTATTTATTTATTTGACACAGAGACCATGCATGACCCGAGCGGAAGGTAGAGGCTTAACCCACTGAGCCACCCAGGCACCCCAAATAAATAAAGTCCTAAAAAAAAAGGAACACAGAACAAATTCTTGAAAATATGAAAGTTTAATTTCTGGCAAAGGCGATAACTGACTTTGGTGGGAAAGACTTAATGTGAAATGTGATGGTGCTGACCCAAGGGGCTATCTCCTGGAAGAAAATATAGTTGAGTCCCTATCTCAAGCATTTGCAAAAATGAATTCTAGACAGAGCGTTTACATGTAAAAAGGAAAACAATAAAAATAATATAATTTAGGGGACATAAAACATGACCTAGGGACTTAAGAAAGCCTTTTAACAGAAGTAGGAAATTCAGTCTGTAAGAGAAAAGAAAGACATACTTTAACCCAAAAAAGTAAATGTTTTTTTAAAGGGCAAGAAGCACTGATCTTTTTTTTTTTTTTTTTTAAGATTTTATTTATTTGTTTGACAAGGAGACAGTACTAGCAGGGGGAGCGGCAGGCAGATGGAGAGGGAGAAGCAGGCTCCCTGCTCAGCAGGGAGCAGGATCCCAGGACATCGAAATTACTTCCCCAGGGGAAGGCAGGTGCTTCACCGACTGAGTCACCC
Organism: Martes martes; assembly: GCF_963455335.1. Lineage (NCBI taxonomy): Eukaryota > Metazoa > Chordata > Mammalia > Carnivora > Mustelidae > Martes > Martes martes. The sequence goes on from NC_137900.1 coordinate 30,126,017, forward strand.
AGGCACCCCCAAACATTTTTAAATGGTAAAAAATACAATAAACTAAGGGGCGCCTGGGTGGCTCAGTCAGTTAAGTGTCTGCCTTCAGCTCAGGTCATGATCTGAGGGCTCCCTGCTCACACTCATTGTCTTCCCTCGCAGGAACCTTTGGCCCCAGGCTCTCAGGGACTATTATAATAGTCTTCACCCTGGTTCCTGTGCAGGAGAACGAAGTCCCATCCCTAAGGCCCAGTTCTTTTCAACCAAGCCCTAGGCCAGGAATCTTCAGTAGGTCCCCAGCACTTACTGAATAAAGGGTGAGTACCTAGCCTGGCTGCCAGCACCTTCCCATCAATGTCCTGCTTTCTTACCTGTGCTCATGCCCAGAAATCAGTAATCACTGCCTGGGTGTCATGCCACAGCCTATAAGTTAAAACAGAACTCTAGGACTTCCTGGGGCTTTCTCAGAGTAAAGGACAAAGGAGCTGGAGTAGGTCATGCGATGGTAGCTTCTCCCCAGATTGTTAGGCATTGGAAGTGTGTGCAAATTTCACTTTCTGGTTTCTGCATTCCTGCAAAGTGTCTCCTCATAGGAAAGAAATTTCCCATATTAGCACGTAAAACCTTGCAACGGTTTTGCAGACAATTTTAAAAACAATTAGGCTCAAAGATATTTAAACACTTTTTGAAAATCTTCCTTTTTAGAATTGTGGTAAAATACACATTAAATAAAATTCACCATTTTAGCCATTTTTAAGTATTTGGTTCAGTGGCATAAAGCACATTCACACTGATGGGCATGAAGCACATTCACACACACCATCCATCCCCAGAGCTCTGTTTCTCTTATGAAACAGAAACTCTGTGCCCATGAAACACTAACTCCCCATTCCCCTTTCTTCCAAGTTCGCAGTAACCACCATTCTACTGCTTGGCTCTACAAATCTGGCTACTCTGTATGTATCTCATCTAGAAGCAGTCATACAGCATATGTTCTTTTATGACTGGCCTATTTCACGTAATAATATTAATATAATATCCTCAAGGTTCATCCATGGGGTAGCCTCTGATAATTTCATTCCTTTATAAGGTTGAACAGTAGTCCATTATATGGATTTGCCACATTTCGTGGATCCATGCATCCATCGATGGACGCTTGGGGTGCTTCTGCCTTTTGGCTATTGCTAATCACACTTCTATGAGCATAGGTGTGCAAATATCTCTTTGTAAGCTCAAAGATTTTATGTGTTCACCCATGTTAGTTTGGGTCAGGCCAGTGTTTTCCGGTGACAGCTCCTCCATAATAAAGCTAATTTTAGAATATAGATTCGACTCAATCTACATATTGGAAGGAGCTCTGTCTACTTCAAACACGTAGATGACTTTACGATTAGAGAGCCTTCACAACGTTGAACTAGTCAAGTCTTTATTTTGCCTACTTTCCCAGAAACAACTTTGGTAAAAAGTTTATGCCACTTCGTGAATATTAGGATTCCAAAAATTACACAGGTTCAAAAGAATAAGTGAGATGGCATGGAATCGGGATTCACTTGAGGAAAAATTAAGACACTGACAAGACACAATAAGGTCGTGGGAGGCAAAATACTGGCTCCCCAAGAGACTTTGCTGATATAATTAAGTTAAGGCCTTGAAATGGGGATTTTATCCTGGGTTTTTTGAGTGAGTGGGTCCAACGCAGAGTCTTTAAAGCAGAAGAGGGGGACAGGAGAAGAGGTCGAACGCCGTCTGAGAGGAACCGCGGCTGCCCTCGCTGGCTTTGACGGAGAAAGGGGCCATAAGTCAAGAATCACAGGCAGCCTCTAGGATCTGGAAAAGGCAAGTAAGCAGATTTTCCCGAGTTCACAGAAAGAAACACAAACCTGGTGACTCCTTGATGTTTGCCCAGTGAGACCCGCCATTAGACTTCTAATCTGAGCAGTAAGATAATACGTGTGTGTGGCTTTAAGCCACTAAGTGTGTAGTTGAAAATCTCAGAGCCAGTTTTGAAGCCCGAGAGTGGAGGATTCTATGTCAGTTCAGGTCAAACAGGAGAGTGGCAGGATGGAGCAGAAGTGTCTGCTGCGGTGGAGTGACAGCACGTGGACCTCATGTTTGCCACTGCTTTCCGGCCTCACCATTCACCCTCTCTTTCAATCCTTTCACTTCCTTCGTTGCTTTCCACAGAGCTCCCTGTAACAAAAGCGGAAGCAAAGCTCTATCTGGTCCGATGCAAGCCCCAGGAACGTTAGGAACCATTCCAAAGGCAGCTGCCACGGACACTCCATGATGGTTTGTGGCGGGTCACTCTGATGACCCCAAGAGTGGGTGCCAGCCGTGTTCATGTGCTCTTCTGGTTTCCAGCTGCTAGAATCCACATCTCTGTGTGTGATATTGCACTGGGGCACATTTGGGCTTTGCCCCCAGTTCCTTGCCCAAGAGCTTCTAGAACGCTTGGAATTTCCTGAGTGATAACGGTGAGAAGAATGTTTATAATAAGCCCTTCTCAACCACACCTGAGTTTATGCCAATGAGGTGACTCTTCGTGGGCCCCCAGAGAGCTTTAGGATGCGGGCTGGTTGTCAGAGGAACCAACCATGTGATCAGAGGGGTGGAAGTTTCAGACCACCCCACTCTACCATCGTCACTTGTATCAGTAGTGTTTTACCATCTCTGGGGAGAGGAGAGAGGCTGTGGATTGAGTTCAATCACCAATGGCCAGTGATTTAATCCATCTTGTCTTCCATAAAACCCCTAGGAGCTGGGGTTCGGGAAGCTTCTGGATTGGTGAATATATCCATGTGCCAATTCCATGGGAATAGAAACTCCTGCACTTGAGACTCTTCTGGACCTTTCCCTATGTACCTCTTCACCTGGCTGTTCATTTGCATCCTTTGTAATATGCTAGAAATAGTAAGGAAAGCAGCTTTCTGAGTTCCGAGGATAGGGCTGAGGATAGGGCTGTAGGAACCCCACACAGGGGTGTGTTCATAGACAGTCTTATGGGAGTGAGGGTCTATGCTAATTCTGGGCAATTAGTGTCAAGATTGAATTAACTTGTAGGACACCCAGTTGGTGTCCACAGAAAATCAGAGAACTGCTTGGTGTCAGAAGTGTTGCGAGTAGAAGCAGATCCTAGTACTGTGCCTGAAGATTCTTCTCCCTCCCGAAAGCCAAATCCATACTGCCTCAACAGTACCCAGGAATCAACCCCCACCCACACCCCCACTCCTGTAGCAGCTCAAAGCCAAGTCTAACTGTTATAGACGGACTCCCAGATGTTAGTGCTGTGATACCTGACTCCCTTGGCTTGGGTTGGATAATTCTGAGGCTTGTGTTTTGTGCCCAGTTTCCCTGAAACGTTAAGCTTCATTCTCCCATCACCCAACCACCCACCCAAGAAATAAACTCCCCATCTCAAAACCTTAACTCAATTACATGGGCAAAGTCTCTTTTTTCCAGGTAATGTAACATATTCGCAAAATCACAGAATTAGGATGTTGGATGACTTTGGGGGGGGGGGCTAGTATTTTGCCTCCTACAACCTACCCCCCTCGATAGTGTTTTATCAGTGTTTTAATTTTTCCTAAATGGAATCCCACTTCCACGCCACTTATTCTTTCTAATCCGTGTAACTCTCTAACAGTCATGAAGCTGGATCTTCTGTTTCTCTGTTCCTGCTTTCTCAACAGGCTATGTATTTCCAAATATTCAGTACTTAAAAAGAAGAAATACATGTTCATGATAAAAAGCCAAGCAGCCTGAAGGGTATATATACAGAATGGAGAGAAGTGTCCTTGTTCTACTCTTGACCTCCAATCCTCCAGATCCTCTCCAGAGGCAGGTGTCATTTTAGGATTTTGTTTCTCCCTTAAGATTTTCTTAAATAATTAAGCCTGTATACATATCAAACCACCACTCTATTTTCTACTTCAAAAAATTTTTAAAATATTCCTTTCCATATCAATATACATGGTTTTTAATTTTTTGCATTATCCTGTATCTGCCAGACTTGAAGATAGGGAATTCCTGTGTCTCTAGGTCTGAGATAAGCTGCAATTTTACCCTCACCCCTTTTAAAAAACAGTGAGTCTCTTATTTCTAGCATCTTTTTAGCACAACCTAGTGTTTTCATTACCACATCTGTGCTAAAATGAGCAGGTGATACAGTTTGGCCAACAGGAGTCATGATCTAAGATGTCAACATGGACAATGACAATGCTAATTCCTTGCCATTTTCCTCTCAGCGCCAACTCTTCACGCCCATTTATTTTTTCCGATAGAGTTTTTATGAGTCAGGAGTTATTATTACACGTGAAACCTATCTCATTTATCTCACAATTACAGCTGTTCCATTGTTTTAAGGAGGAGAACGTTTTAGGAGAGAAAGGGCATGGACCACAGTGCCTTTGAGTGGGTCTTCAGAGGAGTGTGTCTCTAAAGGAAGCCCACTGTGGCTGAGGGAAAAGGAGATGGTGGTTGTTGAAAGGAGGGGACAATACAGGAACCTCAACACCCCCATCACTGTGTTTACAAAACAACCACTCCTGAGGCCACGTTTTGGTGGTTTCCTCTCAGGGGTAGCTTGTTCTTTCATGCTATTGTAAATTGGCCTTTTTACAACGTCTATGTTAAAAGAACAAGAAACCGGGGCGCCCGGGTGGCTCAGTGGGTTAAGTGTCTGACTCTTGGTTTCTGCTCAGGTTATGATCTTGGGGTCCTGGAATCAAGCCCTCACGGGCTCTGCACTTAGCACAGAGTCCGTGTGTCCCTCTCCCTCTGCTCCTCCCCCTGCTCTTTCTCTCTCGATCTCTCCTTAAAAAAAAAAAAAAAGAAGAAAGAAAAGAAAAGGAACAAGAAACCAAATTCCCTCTAGAAGAGGTGATCTCAGGGGACTCCTTATCAGCTGGAATATGGAAGACCCTCTTGTTTCATGATCTAATTTGATTTTCAAGTTGTTCCAAAGCCTTTCTGCAGCAACACTCCTTGTAATTAATTGTTGCAGACAGTGGAGTCAGCTCACACTTTTTTTTTTTTTTCTTTTTTTAATCTCTGGAGAATGCAAACCCTGGCAGAAACTTTGCATGATAGAGAAAGTTAACAGTATGGGGCAGAACCGAAGATTTGTTGTGTCAGTTGAGCTCCTAGCTCCTCAATCTCCTGAACATGTGATCCTGCATTTGTTACAGTGATCTCTTTAGTTGTCTTTTAATAGTTTTGTAGTTTTAAAAAGGATTATGGGGCCAATGATTATTTTTTTTTAGTAGTGGGCTTTCCATAGAGTTAGGGAGATTCTTTGAACAATAATAAAAGAAAAAGTGAGGATTCTGAGAAGTTAGAACTTTTAAATAATTCAGGTTTTTTCCAAAACAAAATAAAAATGCTATCACTTTAATGTATAAATGCATAGGAAGTTATTACCATACGTTCTCAGAAGGATGGGAATTTGGTTGGTTCTAACTCACTTTGAGTATACACAGCAAGTTCCATCAAATAAACCCCTTTATTACTGTAACGGTCTATTCAAGGGAAGTTATTTTAGGTAGGTAGATTTTTCTCTGTTGGAGGGGAAAGTCTCTGAAAATAATTTCATGGTCTAGATCAATGCCCTGATGGGTCCAATTTTGTGTCGTGATCAGAGACTGAGGGATAGCAAGCTTTTATGATGTGATTCATTGTACAATTACCAGCTATTTCAGGAAATTCCTTCCCGACTTCAGATAACAGTTACTTTGTGCCCGGAGCACTGGGACGAGCCCCTTATAATTGTGTTCAAGCTCGGCTGGTTCAGGCACTGCCTTTAGTCACACATCGCGGAGATTCATTAGACCTTCTTTCTCACCGAGCACTTGGCCACACGGAATGTTCATTTGGAAGTTTCAGTGAAAGGCCCATAGAGCTCCGCTCTCCTGCACAACGTTGTCCTGTATTTGGTCAACTGACTGTTGAATAATTGGCACAGCTCTCGATGCCAATGTGAAAGAACCAGGAAAGGCAGAGAGTGCAAGGGCCCGGCAGTTGGGAAGGCCACGCTGGTCTTGCGTGAATTCCACTGTGTGTGGAATGGGCAGTATGTATGTATTTATTGAGCGCAGGGCTAGTCCCTCCAGTATAGGGTGGCGCTTCAGAACTTAGACTCTGGAGCTGTGCATTAGTGCATGACCTTGGGGACGTTAACTACCCTCTCTCTTTAGTTGTAAAATCATCCTGATAATATCTACCTCCCAGGGCTGTGATGAGTTGGGAATTGAAATCATACATGTAAAGGTCTCTGCCCAGAGCAAGCACTCAGGTGATGGGAATTATTTCTGTGCAGTCCATCAGCATGACAGATGCTCCTGGGGTGCTGGCCATATCCTGGTCCCCACCACTGCAGCCCCTGCCGATCCAACTTCCAGCTGTGGGTAGCAGCATTTCTGTGCCCCAGGGCTTTTCTCTAGCGGCCAGATCCGCTCTGTGGCCCAGGCTGGAGGAGCTGAGGAATGAACTCTGGAAGGAGCCTTCAGGTAAGGTTTGACTGGCGTATACATACCCCAGATCTCCCGCCTGTGACTGAAAGAAATCGGAATCCGGAACCTTCCACGGCTCTGGAACTCCCCGGTGGGTCTGAGTCTCAGTAATCCCTGGGGATGGCTTTTGTGAGGATGAACCTTTTGTTGGTTGTCTTCCCCTCCCTTCTTCCTACTGCATTCCCCCACTTTTCAGTCCCGAACAAGCTCCTTGCACCCAGATCCTTCCTCAGAGTCGCTTCTGGGGCAACATACATTAAGACATTCCCTTTGAACACGAGGAAAGGATTTTCATTGTTAATGTTGGACTCAGTCGTGCCTATTTATACGGGTCCAGGTCCCGAAATTCCTACAAGGAATCTTTTTTGCCGGCAGGATTTGAGGCCTTTTAACCAACTGAGTCATAAATGGTTTTTTTCTTAATCTGTACAATTGATCTAAAGGGCAGCTCTCCAGGAGCTGCTGCAGCTAAAAGACTAACCGTCTCTCCCGGATTTGCTTCTCCCGCTGCAGTAATTCCTGTTGCTGGAGTTGCCATTCTTTCTGCCTTTCAACAGAGGTGTCTGTTGTCACGCAGATTCAATCCCAGAAGGTGACACAAAAACATCACAGCTCTCTCTTTGATTACATGGAGCATCCTTTTTTGAGGCAGACAAGAATAATAATACCTCTACACATTGGTGATTCCACCTCCGGATGCTGTTTTGAACTGAATGCTTCCTAGATATTTTTGCAAAAGGAGGAAACGCTTAATGAAAGTTTTGAAGCTGGCTGTTATTTATTCCAGGACCATTTATGGCTAGTGGGTGGTGAGCACGGAGGCCTGAGCCCTGGTCATAAAAAGATCAGGGAGTCCTGCTCCCACCACAGTTGAGGAAACGACCCTGTGAAACACTGACTAAAAACACAGGTCTGAGTTCTTTAAACTATTTTTACAAAGCTTGCCTAACACTTTTGAAATTCTATAATATTTAATCAGCAATATCCTGATTAACTTTCCATAAAATTATATGGGTTGTTCAAAGTGACCTTTGAAAACCATTTTTGTTTTATTTTTATTTCAGTATTTATTTACGTTGAAGATTTTTCTCTATTTATTTGAGAGAGAGAGAGGAGTGGGAGGGGCAGGGGGGAGGGAGATAGAATCTCAGGCGGACCCCGAACTGAGTGCAGAGGCTGACCTGGGACTGATCTCACCACCCTGACTTGATGACCTGAGCTGAGATCAAGAATCAGACACCTAACCAACTGAGCCACCCAGGTGCCCCTTATTTTTATTTTAAAAAGTGCCCACGTTATATGTTACGTGAAGGATGGGATGAAATGGCTTTTGATTTGCCATTTCTAGTTGATTCCTTCTGTTTAGAAGGGGCGCCTGGGTGGCTCAGTTGGTTTAGTGTCCAACTCTTGATTTCAGCTCAGGTCATGATCTCAGAGTTGAGAGATTGAGCCCATCTAGGGCTCTGCGCTCAGTGCGGAGTCTGCTTTGGATTCTCTCTCCCTTGCCCTCTGCCGCTCCACCCTCTCCGTCCGCCCCCACGTGTGTGCTCTCTCTCTCTTTCAAAAAAAAAAAAGTGTCTAGGGAGAGGGACTCTGATATTCTTACATGAGCGTTGTACTAGTTTTTCATTTCACCTTGAAGAGTTTTATCAGATGAATCAGCAATAAAGAAATATTCTGTCAAGGGTTATGTGTGAACATAGCTTGTATAATAATGACTGAGGTAGTAGCAAGAGCCTGTGGAACTTATGTTTTGGGAAATATTTTTGGCTAATAATTCTCAACCCTTCCAAATATCCAAAATAGGTATTTTTAGAGAAAAATGCACACACCTGCTTGTACATGCATTTATTACTTCAGCAGGTATTTTCTGAGTACCTACTATGTGCAGAGCACAGGTCTAAGAGCTGGGGGTATAATGTTGATCCAAAACTAGATATGAAACTCAGGGTCCAAGAAACAGATACCATTTAATGAAACAAATGAGTGTATAATTACATAATGAAGAAGATGTATAGTTATAAAGTGAAACGTGTTCTGAGGAATAGCTATATAGTTCCATGAAATCACCTAATAGTGGGATCTGACCAAAGGTGAGGAAGAAATATTGTGCTGAGATATGAAGGATGAGTGGGGTTAACAAGGTCAAATGGGTTAGGTTACAGAGTGGGGGCTAAGAATGTTCCAGATAGAGGGAATAGCGAGTGCAAAGATCCTGAGATAGGAGGGAGTCAGCATAATTTGGATCTGGAGGCTAGTCTGAGCCAGAGCAAACAATGGACAGTGGGTCAGATGAAACTAGAGAGAGAGGCTGAGGCCATGTTCTGAAGATTTTCTAGGTCATTTAAGGAGGTCTATCCTTATCCTGTGAGCCTTGGGAAGCCAATGAAGGGCTTCAAATAAGAGAGAAATGTGATCAGGCTTGTCTTTTGAGAAAACGAAGATATTCAGATTGCCATCAAATGTACTAAGGTGGGAGTGAGGGAAGGTCAGAGAGGATAATGGGAGGGATGGATTCTTAGTAGGGTACAGTGGAAGTCCAGGGGGAGACATGGCAGTTCCTTGGAGGAGGGTAGTGTGATGGGGAGAGAAAGTGACTAGGTTCCACAGGTAGGTAGAATGTGAAGTTGATAGCACTTGGGAATAGCATAGCTGTGAAAAGCAAGAGAGAGGGAGGTGTCAGAGATGGCGCCTAGTTTTCTGACTTGTTTTTCTGCATGGAGGGTGGTGCCATTCACTAGGATTTGGGGGAAGATCATAAATTCACTCTTTAACATAAAAATTTTGAAGTGCCTTTGGGTCCACTAAACAGAGTTGTTGAGTTGCAGTAGTATATAGATCTGGAGACCAAACTGTTCATTTTTATTATTACATAATTCATTCTTACCAAGTTTAAAAAATTAAATAAAATATGCCGAGTTTGTGTTTGCAAGGGCATGTGTGTTTCCCATCCATTTATATTATCCACTTTAACTCACAAAAATCAGTTGAAAATACACAGAATGGAGTTTTCTCCCCACCATAAAAGATTCAAAAAACGTTCTTCTTATGCTTTCTTACTCTGGAGATAATTACATGAAGGTAAGTCCTGGAATTGTGATGTGTAATTTTAACTGGCAATTCTTTTGTAATTTCTACTGAACTTGAAATACAGAGAGTTAGTGTTGGTGTTGGCAGTGAAAGTAGTGGAAATGCCCAACGATGATCTGTTTCGATGTGCCCCTCTGACCACTTCTTATTCTACGTCTCTACCTGGACAGTTCTCTCACTCCCATGAACTTCCTGCTCTTCACCTAATAGTTACTTACAGTGTACCCTGGTCCAGGGGCGGGATGTACAGCAGTGAATAAAACACATAAAAACAAACAAAAATCCACACCTTTATAATGCTTGAATATGGAAATGACTCCCAAGTCCAAGTTCAGCTCTGACTTCTCTTCGGAGATTTAGACACATTACACACAACAATTGCCAGGAACCTTTAAATTCAAGATACCTGATGAAAATCAAACTCCTTATCTTTTTTGTTTTGTATCTGCTCTCTTGAATTCTCTGTCGGTCCAACAGTAAGTTCATCCATCCTTCCCCTCCGCCCCCAACCCGTTGCCCAATCCATTGACCTGGGAACCATCCTTAAATCCTTAATTTCTCCCTGTCCTTTAAATTCCTTTTCCATGCAGCTGCCAGAATGACTGGTCTAAGAGCAGATCTGGCTGTGACCCTCTTTAATGACTCTAAGCTCCTTAAGGTGCCATTCAAAGCCCTTGGTGGTTGTCTTCCACCCACCTCTCCAGTTCACCTCCTCCGGCCCTGTCCTTTCTTTCAAATACAACAAGGAGGAGGGGCCTGTGGTCACCAATGCCAAACCCTGACGGTCGTTCCCTGGATTCTTCATGCATCTCCTGCTGCTCATCCTCTAAGACTAGGCTCACGTGCCATTTCTTCCATGATTGCTTATCTCGCCCTCTAACTCCCTCCCTAGGACCAGGCAGATGGTCTCCAAGGCGTCATGCCAGCGCTCCTTTACGTGCTGTCTTGGAATTTCCTGCCTTGCATTGAGGTTCCCTGTTTCCTCGTGCTTTGAAAGTAAGAACTGTGTCTTAGTCGATGAGTGTGGCCTCAGCGCCTGGCCCAGTATCTGGCCCACAGAGGGCCAACAATCAAGGTGTTGGACTTGTTGCTGAATGTGTGTTAGAAGTCTTTTCTATTGGGGAAATTTCCAGAACATGACGTGTGGTTTTTCTTTTCATGGAAGTACTAGGATAACATAGAAGGAGCCCTTTAATCTAAACTATTCTTGAAAGAGATGGGGAAATAGGACTCTCCACAGGAGAAAGCTCTTGTCTGCGGCTAAAAAAGAAAAAAAAGGGCGAGACCATGAAAATGCTGTGGTACCTAGAAGTCTCAATATGCTGTTGTTTTTCTTTAAAAGAAAATTGACTTTTACAAATGTCTCAAATGTAATAACAGCAAAAGATATATGGAGCAAGGGAGTCACTGATTATTTTACATTCTGGAAGCTTCGGCTTACAGACAGGCTAACGCTGTGTTGAATTTGGCGTCCTCTCTTGACAAAGATATGTACACAATTGATTCTATCACCTAGTTCTTTCCTGTCTTCAAGTTATTTTCCTACAACAAAGGATGGAAAATATTCACAACTCAGAACATATGTATATTTGGAATAGTTGGTCCTTTTTTTTTTTCTCCTCTGAAAAAATGTACTTTGATCTTCAGTGTACCACATGAAGGTCCTTTGAATGTACTACCTAATGGGCAAAATAAACAAGCCAAGAGCTGCTGTAACCTAAGATGTTTGCCTTGAGAACTATTGGTCTTTCTGTCAGTCTGTCAGCCTGCCTGTTTTGTGTGTGAGACTCTCCATTTTGACTGCCGGTGTTCTGTGTAAGTACCTTCGAGGTTTTCTTTTAATATCTAAACACGAGCTTCTCCTGTTCTTGGCAACTGCTGTAGAATTTTTTCATCACATAGCGAGGGTGAAATTTCTCTGTTTCTTACTCAGCTTTGCTTGCTAAGGCTCTTAAACAGCTAAAGAAGACCTCACCAGCGTACAAAGGATGATTTTTTAATCTCTTAATTGATTTAGTAAAAAAAAAAAAAATCCCCAAATTGCACATTCATTTGGTGAAAATGGAAACATTCAAGGTGTAGTGGATGCTGTAGTGTGTGACCCAGATTCTGACTTCAAGACAGGGCACTCACTCTCCAAGCTGCCAGGAAAAGTGGCTGATAACAGCTCATAGCCAAGTCCCCCTTTGGGAGTTGACATCAGCCTAAGAAGACTGCCTGAGCCAGCTTCCTGGCTGCCCCACATACAGCAGAGTCCCGGAAATTTTCCCCAGGAAATCCAACCCAAGATGTAGGAATTCAACAATGAAGCAGTTCAGGGAAAAGACTGCTGTATTAGCCAGAGTCTTCAGAGAAATATTATCAATAGGAGAAATACATATATATCCTAATATATAGATCATATGATAAGTATCCCAATATATTTGATATATATCCTTAAAAATACCATATAATATATATCCTTACATATGTAAATAGTGTTTATTCTTATATATCTCCTATTGGTTTTGTTTCTCTGGAGAATATACAGTTGACATTTGAAGAACATAGGCTTGAACTGGGCAGGTCCCCTAATATGTGGATTTTTAAAAAAAAATAGTCCTGATAAATACAGTACTGAAAATACAGTACTCTATTGTATTTTCTCTTCCTTCTGATTTTCCTAATAATATTTTCTTTTCTCTAGCTTACTTTATTGTAAGAATATAGTATATAATACATATAATATATAAAATATGTGTTAATCAACTGTTTATGTTATTAGTAAGGTTTTTGGTCAGCAGGCTATCAACAGTTAAGTTTTGAGGGAGTCAAAAGTTATACCCAGTTTTTTGACTGAGCAGGCAGTGAGTAACCCTAACCACATGTTGTTCAAGGTCAATTGTGTATATACATGTAATGTATATATAAGAAAATATACATGTAATGTATTACATACATTTTATATTTTTTATATATATATGATAAATCAATCTCTGTCTGTAGAGCTTGTTAGCTATTTATCATCTATATAAATTCCATGCCTGGAGTAGAGGATGGCTCAGTGGGGACCAGGAAGAATGCTAGTGTGTACAGGATTTCTTTGAGGGGCATTTGACATGTCCTAAAATTAGATTGTGATGATCTAATTCAGTGTATCTTTGAATCAGTTTAAGTGTCGTGTCAAACACAAGTGCCTTTTTCAGCTTAGATTTTTGGAATGTTTGGGTACAAACATGGCCTTGGAGATGATCTGGTAGCTTTCGGACTGGAGACAGACCACTGATTGAGAAAGCAGCAACTCTGTTGATTGGCTGAGAAGAGAGCACTGGAGACTGAAGAGTCCATAGTTTTAAGACTGTCCATTCACAAAAGGACTTCTTCTTCTTTATTTTTATTTTTTTTTTAATTTTTATTTATTTGAGAGAGAGAGACAGAGACAGAGATAGTGAGAGAGAGCCCAAGCTGGGAGGAGGGGGAGAAGTAGACTCCCTACTGAGCAGGGAGCCCAAAGAGAGGTTCCATCCCAGGTCCCTGATCACGACCTGAAGCCACCCAGACACCCCCACAAAGGCACTTCTAACTCTTAATTTTCTCCAGCTCATTCACTTCTCTTTGTAGGTACATAGGGTGGAGGTAGAAGAAGTCTTGCTGGGACAGCCACATAGCATGGTGAATAACACACAGCCTGTTCTAGGTTAGGAATATGCTGTTTTTGCTTTATTCCATTTCCCAGTATCCTTTTAGGCCAAACATTTGAGCCATTTTTGGTCCTCTTAGCTGTAACAGCGTTTTGGACCACTGTGTTCAGGGAGTAATCTACTATAACAAATATTTATTGAGCACCTACTGTGTGCTAGGTACTGTTCTAGGTGCTGTGGATTTGTGCTGAACCAATTTGACAATGAATTATAGAGTCAACATTTGCTTACCCTAAAACCATGTACTGAGCACCCACTGTTTTTCGTGGATTGTACTAGGCTCCAACTAGTGATGAAAACTCAAGAACAAAATTGCAAGTATAGAAATTCATGTTTTAATGGATCATGGAGTCAAATAAACCCAGGTAGGCAATCCAAACTTCCACCTCTTACAAGTTGTGTGACTATGGGAAAAATCATGGAAGCCAAGAAACTTCAGTGTTCTCAGCTGTAGAAGGGACAGAGAGAGTGGAGGAATCACCTGTGTTATATCTCGTAAAATTTTATTGAGAAAACATATTTCACTAAACACCCAGCTCAATGCTCGTCCTCACTAAGAACAAATAATAGTTCCTTTCTGATTTTTAGCTCACTCCCATGGATTTGGATTATGGTATAAGTAGAAAGCCATTTTATCTATCTATCTATCTATCTATCTATTACCTATCTAATTACCTACCAACTTATCTATTATTGTAAGGGTCTAACACAATTCTTTTATTTATTTTTATTGAAGTATAATTAACATACAGTGTTATATTAGTTTCAGGTATACAACACAACGATTCAACAATTCCATACATGGCTCAGTGTTCATCCTCTGGGACGTCTGGGGGAGTGGGGCCCCACTGGGTCAGTGTCCGACTCTGACTCTTGATCTCAGCTCAGGTCTTGATCTCAAAGTCGTGAGTTTTAAATGTTCTGAGATTCCACAGTGCAATATCCAGGTTTAAAGATCATGCTAAGCCCTCCTAAGAATGCAAGTATAACAGAGACAGAAAACAAACAAAGCTCGTAAGTTACTGGGCTGCGTCAGAAGAACACTGAACCAGAAGCTGAGTAGCAGGCTGTCTCTCGGTGCTGACCCCGTTAACTACTTCTGCGACCTTGGGTGCAATTTGGGACATTTCCAGGACACAGATTTTCTCACCTATAAATGAGGAAGTTAAATTATGAGTTATTGAAATGGCTTTCTGCATTAAAGGCACAAATTTACTTTATTTACAAGATAAGTAAGTCATGGAGATGAAAAGTACAGCATAGAGAATACAGTCACTAAGACTGTAGTGGTGGTGTTTGGTGACAGAGGGTGACTATGCTTTTTTTTTTTAACGAAACACAACCACTGCATTTGTGCAGAAGGAGATGGAAAGCAAAATCGGAAAAGTGTGTATTCACAGCGGGTCTTGAAGCTGGCCTGGCGGCAGGCAGGAGCCAGGCTGAGATGATCGTGTGAAGGGAGTGCTTAAAACACAGTAAGAAGAACCTCGTTATTATCTCTGGGCCATGGCCCATCCCCAGGGAGAGGTGGATTTGCTTGTCCCATGAGAGCATCAGACCCTGGAGGAGAACCTGGGTCTTGGGGCGCTTCCCCCACTGCTCTTTTGGCTACTCGTGTTCCTCCACCTGAGTTGCACACCAGGATCCCCCGGGGACCTATTAAAACAAAAAACCCCAATGCCTTGGCACCAATCCAACTCCATTAAATCAGAACCTCTGAGGGAGGGGCCTGGCTTTTAATATTTTTAAAAGAAGTTCCCAGGTGGGGCGCCTGGGCGGCTCAGTCAGTTAAGCATCAGCCTTTGGCTCAGGCCATGATCCCAGGGTCCTGGGATGGAGCCCCACATGGAATCCCACATTGGTCTCCCTGCTCAGTGGGGAGTCTGTTTCTCCACCCGCCTCTACCCCTCCTACCCCCACCCCCATGCTGTCTCTCTTTCTCACAAATAATTAAATAAAATCTTTAAAAAAAGAAAAAAAACCAAAAACAGAAGTTCCCAGGTGATTCTAAAGTGCAGCCAGGGTCCCAGACTGCTGTGCCATACCCCGCCACCGTTTCCCCGGTGCCAGCTTCCTCTTTAATCCTCTCCCATGACTTCGTGAGCCTTCACCTAACTCTTTGCTTTCCAGCTCCTGGCTCCTTACTGTTTCTGAATGGCTGCAACCTTGTTCTCCCCCTGCTTCCTACATGCGTGCAATTGAATTCTTACTGTGTGCAATTACTCCATACTGGACATTTCACTTGTCTTGGCAGCCCCCTCTGGCTGCATCCTTGCTTCTCCCTGGTGGTGGAGGCCATAACATCCACCATTGATTGTGGGCTCCGGCTAACTCTAGAAGTGCCCATTCCAGGAGTTCAACTGTGGCTCCCAAAAAGATCTGTCATATTTGGGAACGTGACCTTGTTTGTAAAGAGTCGTTGTAGATACAATTAAGTGAAGGTTCCCCAGAGGCAATCATCCTGGGTGTCGGTTGGGCCTCAAGTCCAAAAAGTGACCCTAATAAGAGATATCTAGGGAGAAGGAGAAGGCACTGTGAAGCCAGAGGCCAAGAATGGGACCACAGAGTGAGGAACGTCCAGATCTACTGGAAGCTGGAAGAGGCAAGGAAGGACTCTCCCCATGAGTCTTTGAAGGGGAGCATTACCCTACTGATACCTTGATTTCAGACCTCTAGCTTCCCGAAGATGGGAGAACACATCTTGCTCATTTCAACCCACTTGGTTTGTGGCATTGGTTACAGTAGCCTGAAGACACTCCCAGAAGTGCTTTCTCCATACCCTGTTTGTGCTTGTTTGTGCCTGTGACAGACAACCATCCAATTCAACATGCTTCCTTTGGACTCACCAAATTTTGCTTTTTATTCTTATTAAGTCCGGAAAGTTCTGGGGTGTCCACAAGACAAAGCACCTCTTTTCTTCTCTCCCTTCCAGCCTTCTCTCTATCCAGACTGAACAGCACCCACCAAGGACCACCTCAGAATGGCCACATCCCGGCATCTTCCATATCATGATTCCTTTAAAACAAACAGAATTTATGCCTGGCTGTTGTACACAGTTGCAACAATTTCGGAGTATAGTTTTGCCTTCTCCTGCTGGTTTCCTCCATCTACCTTCCCACACTCACCTACGGTGGCCACGGATAACCAAGGGCAGTACAGTGACGATCTTCCAGCCCTCTTTCCCAGGCAGATATTTTGTAAGCGATAACTGACAGGAAACAGAAGCTCTGGGGATGCCAGGCTGGCTCAGTCGGTAGAATGTGTGACCCTTGGTCTCGGGGTTGGGAGTATGAGCCCCATGTTGGGTGTGGAAATAACTTAAAAATAAAATCTTAAAAAGAAAGAAAAAAAAGAAACAGAATACACTTGCTGAAGCAGGCAGGGGTGGGTGCTTAGAGCCCACTGATCACTTCTCTGAGGATCTGTCTGAAGAATGTTCAGGATACAAGGAACAAAGGTCATTTGGAAACCATTGGCTGTAAAGGGCCAAGTTCCGAACCAAGGTAAGGCAAAATTAAGGAGATGCTTACTTTCAGGGCTATGCATACCTTGAATCTTCAGGTTGAGTGGAGAAGACCCCATCAATGGCAGAGGAGGGGGTCCCAGATCTCTCTGTTTGTGGCTTCTGGGTGTTTCAGAAGGAAGAAGAAGCTGCAAAACTTATTTCTGGCTACATACATCAGTCCCACTGTGCTTGAAAACCTCCAATGTCTTCCCATTTCATCTACAGTGAAAGCCAAAGCTCTTGGTGGCCCCACACAGTCTGCTCTCCACACTGTCCCTGACATGATTCCTCTCTGATCCCAGCTCCTGGTCACTGGCCCTAGCACTTACCTGACTCCAGTCACATTGCCTTCCTGCCTTTTCCATCAACACACCAAGTGTGCTCTACCTCAGGGCCTTTGCACTTGTTGCTCTCTCTGTGTGTGCAATTTTTTTTCAGGGATCCAGAAGACTCGCTCCCTTACTTCCTCCAGATGTCTGCTCAGATGCCACCAGATCAGAAAGGCCTTCCCTCACTATTTTATGGGAACAGTTCTGGCCAACCCCACCACGCATTGTCCCCCGACACCGCTTCCATTTCCTGTGTAGCACTGATCGCCCGCTGACTTCGTAAATTCGGACGGCCAGACTGCCACAGGTTTTGTGAGAAATGGTACAAAAACAAACCAGATGCTTTCTCCCGATGATTTCATTGAGCGCTGGCCGCTGAGTGCAGGATCTGCTCTGTTGATTTTGGTTCCCATACGAAAAGCCCCAGAGGTGTCTTTTGGAAATGGGGTGTAGGGAACCCACACATCCCTGAAAGCACTGGTTCATGTGTTTGTGAACTCTCCATTCCAAGGTGCTAATTGTGTATCTGTAGGCTGCCTTTTCCTCTTTGGCTTCCAGGAAGTTTGGGGCCAAATTTGAGACAGAACTATAACAAAACTCTATGGGACTTGAATGTCTCAGTCTCTGGTTGGGATTTTCCAGACTTATTTACATTGTCCCAATGCTGGTTATTTGTTCCTGTTTGGTTATACTCTATTGTTCGTTCTTTCTGCAATCCAGGGATGAGGCGGGAGAGAAGTTCGTGAATTATCGAGGGCACAGATGATGCACCCGTGTGAAGAGCAGGTGGGCCTCTGGCCAGCAGGTACCGCTGGAAATGTAGCATTACCCAGGATGGAGAGGAAAAACATGGTAGCACAGTTAAGTCTTGAGGTCAGGGTTTTGCTCACATAGTCCTTAAACGTAATATAACACAAATAATGTGGACCCGTAAACTTACAGAGTCTCTGAGCTAGAAGAAGTTGCTGGTAAATCCAAATACTTCCTTGTAGAAATAAGGAAACTGAAGACCAAGCAATTTGCGTAAGGCCCCAAACTATTTATTGGCAGAAATGAGAAAAGAATCCTTTTCTCTCTCCTCCTGGCCCAAAGCTTTTTCCATGATACCACCCACAAAGCTGCAGTTCTTCCCATTTTGTGTATTAAATTTTTTCACTTGAGATCCTTGGAAAATGTGTTAAGAGGTTATGCCTGCATGCATATAATACTTTTTCCTCCAAAGACTTTCCAAACTCAATAAAGTCATGGCAGCAGAGTGCCCCCTGATCATTTTCCTCAAAGCCCACCCTGATTTTAATGCTCCAGCTTAGGAACAAACTCTTTCCAGCAGCCTCCCTTTGCGAATGGGCTCGGAGCTGGGAGGGGAGGTTGAAACACAGAAGGCGCTCCTCCAGCTGGTGGGAACCGATCGGGTCAACAATAGAGCTCTGGGACCTGGGGGGCTGGTGATCGGTGGTGGGTGGATGCCAGGTGGCAGGTGGGATCATCAGAGTAGGGGGTTTGGGGGGAAAGCTGCCAGCTCGGGCCAGGAAAGGAAAAATAAGGATTCCAGGTGAGTCCCAAACATATCTGGTTTCAGTCAACATTGGAGGAATCCTACGTGTAGTTTCTCAAAAAATCATAGAACCCAAGAGGGGTTGAGGAGTTGGCTAAAAAGAGAGAAAGGGAAGACTCCTCGCATTAAGTATCACAAGTGTCCAAGGAACTGAAACGCAACCCAACCAAACCCAACCCAGCACAGGCTTCTTTGGCAGGCAGCATTAGTAAGGGATTAGGACCTAACTTTAAGAGGCAAGTTGTTCTGATGAATGGGTATATTTGGCTAGTTTTGGCTGAGTGGTTTTCAGTGGTGACTTCAGCCTAGTCTCCAGGTACCATGGCTTCTTGTTTACCAGTCAGACAGGCACAGAGCTCTGTGGATTAGGGCAGGGGCGAGTGGTTGGGGGGCACCTGGAAGGAGCCTGGGGTCCAGGAGCTGCTGCCCAGAGAGAAAGCTCTGCAAACTTTTGTTAGAAAGGCAAGGGGACAGTGGGTCTGCTCATTCTGTGCTCCTGCATTTTGTGAGTGCGTCTCCCTAGAAAACCAGTCTTTTTCTGCAGTGCACGCTTGCACTGCACACGACGAGCACTTAGGGATTTCATGGCACCACAGAGACTGGGCCTGATTTTCTCTATCACACATTGCAAGATAATGGCCCTTGGCCCATGATAAATAAGCAAAATGATCCCAATGACAATCAGATAGCCTCTATTTTAAAAGCTAAGAGAGTGATCCATGTAGTTTAGAAACTACACGATGGTCAGTTCCCTCATGAGACACACAGCTGTGACCTTAGAGACTGCAGTGCGATTCTGAGCTTCTCCCTCGCTTTGTTTCCAAGTTTACTTAAACTGTTGCTGGGTTGCCAGTGGTCTTTGTATCTCTGTCCCCGACCAATGGGCTCCATGCCTGGATCAAAGGAGCTCTAGAAGGCACGGCCCTGAAGCCCCCAGCTCATCATGTCAAGGCAGTAAGTTGGGAATCTGGGGAAGCTTTCTAACTGTCCCTTAAAATGCTTCCCAGCTATGAGGTTGTCAGTCTTTATTCCCCCAAGCCTGGCCTGAGGACTACCTGCATTAGAATCTCTCGAGTTCTTTGTTAAAAATGTAGCTTCGTGGGCCTGACTTATACCCGTTGAATCAGTCTCTCTGGGACTTGGGCTCAAGAATTGGTATTTTCAATAAGTGATTCTTATGTATTTTTAAAAAAATAGTTCGATATTAACCCTAAAGCAAACATGCATGTAGCTATCACCTTGGTCAAGAAATAGAACTTTATCAACCATGCAGAGACCTCCTCACGCCCCCACAGCTCCCCAAAGGTAACTAGGATCCGGATTTTGTGATGATCTGTATTTTGCTCTTTCTTAGGATCGGTGATTTCATGTTTAGGGATACCTTTTAGCATGTATCCTCAAACACCGTACTTTAATTTTGTCTGTTTTGTTTGTTTGTTTTGAGTTCTATATGAATGGAGTCATACACATTGTAGCTTGGGCAATGGATTTTTTTCCCCGCCTCGCCATTATGTTTATGAAACTCATCTGTGTTGCTGCCTGTGGTTGTAGTTGTGTTATATCGCATAAGCTCTAAACCATAATTTATGTATCTAGCCTACTGTCGGTGGGCACTGGGTGGTTTCCGGTTTAGGACTGTTATGAATGATGCTGCTCTCAACATTCTTTTTTTTTTTTTTTCAAGATTTTATTTATTTATTTGACACAGAGATCCCACATAGAGAGGCAGGCAGAGAGAGAGGGAGAAGCAGGCTCCCTGCCGACCTGATGCGGGGCTCGATGCCAGGACCCCAAGACCACGACCCGAGCTGAAGGCAGAGCTTAACCCACTGAGTCACCCAGATGCCCCTGCTCTCAACATTCTTGCATATGTTTCTATTGGTTATACAGTAAGAGTGGATTGCTGGGTATGCTTATCTATAACGTTAGTAGATAATGCAAACTGCTTTACAAAGTGGTTATTGCAAGTTCAATTGCAAGAACCTTTATCTATACTTATACATATTTTTTCTTTTATTATTTTATTTTATTTATTTGACAGAGAGAGACACAGCGAGAGAGGGAACACAGCAGAGGGAGTGGGAGACGGAGAAGCAGGCTCCCTGCGGAGCAGTGAGCCGGATGTGGGGCTCGATCCCAGGACCCTGGGATCACGACCCGAGCCGAAGGCAGACGCTCAACGACCGAGCCACCCAGGCGCCCCATACTCATACATATTTTTAAAGATTTTATTTATTTACTTGAGAGACAATGAAAGTGAGAGGGAGAGGGAGAAGCAGACTCGCCCTGAGCAAAGAGCCCAATGAAAGGCTTGATCCCAGGACCCTGAGATGGTGACCTGAGCCAAAGGCAGACACTTAACCCACTGAGTCACCCAGCACCCCAAGAAACTTTATCTATATTTTTGCTGAGTGGAAAGTGGAAACAACCACAGTGAGCTTTATATGTAATTCATTGTTATTTCCTTCCCCCAGTTTATAGAGGTACTGGCGGGATTTGTTTTCAACCAGAGTTTTGTTGATTTAATTCCCCCTTTGTTGCTTATTGCGGACTCCTTCTGAATTAGTATCCCAAGCAACTTTTTGATCTGTCCAGAAATGAAAATGGATATACACAAGAACCTGCTATGTGCCAGGCACAGTGTTAGGTTCTAGGAACACAATGGTGAACAAAATAGGTGAACACAATGGTGAACAAAATAGGTGAACACAATGGTGAACAAAACTCTGTCTTTGAGAAGCTTTGAGTCTAGTGGGGAAGTGACATAAACCAGAGAAGAGAGGAGAAGATATATAATTACAAACTTTGAGACAGTCTGCACAAAAAGAACCAGTGCCGGAAGAGTAGGAGGGCTGGGGGTGGGACGTACCATGTAGGCCTGTGGGTATGGGGAGGGAGTGGGAGAGAGCCTGGCTTGAAAAGTGGCAGTTAGCTCAGAGCTGAGTAAATCCTACGAAGAGTCAGTGAAGGACATTCCAGCAGATAAGATGTTCTCTTGTGTGGGCTCTGAGAAAAAAAGGAGGTTGGCCTGTAAGGAATTGGAAGGGGCACATAATGGAGCGTGGTGGAGGGTATGTGAGATGAGGCCGGCAGGGTGGGCAGGCCCCTGGCATGGCGTGTCAACGTGGCTTGGCCTGCTGCCCCGTTGAAACGTTGGCTCTGGCTACTACACAGAGAATAGCTTGTCAGAGGCCAGGCATGGAAGCAGGCAGGCAGGCCAGTCAGGAGGCTACTGCAGAGACCGGGCCAGAGATGATGTTCAGCTGGACTCCGACGTTGCCAGGAGGCTTGGAAAGATGTGGATGAATTTAAGAAACATGTTGGAGTTGGAATGGAGAAGTCTGGTGATGGATCATCTCTGAGAAGAGAGGAAACAAGGGTGAAGAATGTAATTCCCAGGTTTCTGGCTTTAGTACCTGCACAAGAGGAATTGTCCTGGACTAAGAATGGGGACATCTTTTTTATGGACATCAGATTCCTGTTATAGTGCTCAAGACCTACTCTATCCCCATCCTCTTGACATTTTTCTATACTCAGTCTCAAAATAAAAGAGATCTAGTTTTGGTTAACCAACTTTCTTTTACCCTCTTCCATCATTATTTCTTATTGACTGAGTAGTTATTTGTATGCTTGTTGTGTCCAGAGTTTCTCAGTCATGGTTTTCATGTGTGAATTAGTGAATGAGTTTTGTGTATAAGTCAACCTCCAGATTTAAAATAAAGGTAGGCTTCCCTGACAGGGAAACCAGATCTAGACCTAGTTCTCGGAACAAAAGCAATTGCTTAAAAATTTACTTTTTTTTTTTTTTAAGGGGAATAGTTAAGAAACATGGAAAACTTATGTTAAAACCTAATAAAAAAAAGGTCTGAACGGAGAGATGTAAAAGAAATGACAGAAAAAAAACCCCCTCAAACTCTTCACTAACGAATTGGACTACACGACATTTTCCATTCAAATTTCTTTTTCTTAAAAGAATTTTAGCTATTTTGAGGCCATTTGAAGTGGGCCTCCTGTATAAAACATAGGATATATTTAATTTCTTCAATATGAGCTCCTTTGAACATAAAGATATCACAAGTGTTTTTAGGGGAGAGTTTGTAAGGAAATTCTGAACTTTTCAGGCTGGCCTATCTAGTGTATTTAAAAAATTTGGTTCAGGTTCCTTAGCTGGACCATCAGAGTCGTCCTTTGGGACCTGGAGTCTTAGCTGGTCATTTGGAAGCACTGGAGAAGAGAGAAAAATATGAACGGATTGTGTGGCCATCTACCTGCGGCTCATCGCATGTAACCATGAAGAGGTCAGATTTACTTAATGGCGAACAACAGAACCCACTCAGCTAGTTTCAGCAGAGTTAGTACAGAATTTCCAGGAGGACCAGGGAGTTAAGCTTGGGTACTATATAGGAACAAGAAACCAGAAGAAGCATCAATCCCACAAGGAGACTTTTTTAGCAGAAACCTCACAGCCCCCACTGCCAGCTAACCAGACCCCATGTTGCTGGGATCACAGAGAAGCCCTTGGCCTCTAGCAGAACAAACACCTCCATATCTCCATGCTTGCTGCAGATCCCATGTCCCTCACTCCGTGCTGCCTTCCATCACTCTTTGCTGCTTTCCAAGTCTCTCATGGATGCATCTGTTTGGTATAATCTAGAACGCTTGCTTACTCCCTGAAGAATGCAGACAATAATCGGTTCCAACTGGAGAGCAACAAGTGCTTCTTAAGGGAGTCTGGAAGGACAGATCTCCCCCTTTTGGCCTCTTCAGATCAGGGATGTATACCAGACAGTATTGGAGGTGTTGTTTGAAATAATATGCAGTATCTGCCACAGACAATGAACAAAATCACCAAAAGAAACGATCTTCTCAAATCGCTGGTCTCCTTCTCCCAGCACCAATTCCACTCAGAAGATAACATTTACCTGGGTCTTGCCTCCATTTCCCAAACACGTCCTTGCAGGCATTCCCTCGGTCAGCACGAGCTCAGCGTCACTCTGACAGAGCACGTGGGGACGCGTCCATGCACAACCAGGAGACTCGGACAACCCGACCCCTACTTTCCGTGAAAGGCCCCTGGACACCAAACAGTCAAGCAGTTTTTTTTTTTTTGTTTTTTTTTTTACGTCCATGGTCTTGCTCCTCCCTGACTTCGGTTAGGTATTTCAATTTAGGTCAGATCATGGACCAGAGGGCATTTCTCATTTTTAGAGTGTAATTCTGGAGTTTACTCTAAGATATATAAAACGTTAGGTGTAATGGAGATAGTTATTTGCAGTGATGCTACTATAATTTTAAAAGTCGTGCTTTCCCCATTGACTGCAACTTCCCCAATATGTTTCAAATAATTAAATTTTAAAGAAAAAGGGATAACATAAAATGTGGACGGTGGCCACAATGCTCGCTGTCTTGTTTCGTGGTATAGTGGTGGAGACAAAGGGGTTTTAAAAACTTCTTGGGACTTTCTGTTTTCCAGTTCTGCAGGTAAGGAGCTTGGAACCACCACTCTGTCCTCACAGCAGGTAGGAACGTGAACACATGGAAAAAAATCAACAACTCCTCCTCCTCCTCCTCTTCTTCTTCTTCTTCTTCTTCTTCTTCTTCTTCTTCTTCTTCTTCTTCTTTCTTCTTCTCCTTCTTCTTCTCCTTCTTCTTCTTCTTCTTCTTCTTCTTCTTCTTCTTCTTCTTCTTCTTCTTCTTCTTCTTCTTCTTCTTCTTCTTCTTTTTCCCCCAAAGATTTTATTTATTTGT
Organism: Martes martes; assembly: GCF_963455335.1. Lineage (NCBI taxonomy): Eukaryota > Metazoa > Chordata > Mammalia > Carnivora > Mustelidae > Martes > Martes martes. The sequence continues at coordinate 30,150,409 of NC_137900.1, forward strand.
CAGAAAGAGAGCACAATGGGACGCCTGTGCCTTGGTCGGTTAAGCGTCTGTCATGATTCTAAGCTCCTGGGATCAAGTCCTGCATCAGGCTCTTTGCTTAATGGGGAGTCTGCTTCTCCCTCTGTCTGTTGTTCTCCCTGCTTGTGCATGCTCTCTCTCTCTCTGACAAACAAACAAATAAAAAAGAAGGTGACATTAAAAAAAAAAAAGAAAGAAAGAGCACAAGCAAGGGGAACTACAGGAAGAGAAGTGAGGACACAGGGTGAACCACTGCCCCAGGTCTGAGGAGACAGGTGAATATAGGAGGTCACGGCTCACCAGCACAGAGCTGAGCAGAAGCCGTGTGAGAACCAGTGCCACATGGGAGAACAGCAAATGTGACTGATACATGGTGGGAAGCTCAGTGTAGACAAGTCTAAGAGTCCAAAACTCTCCAGAGAGACTCTTCACACTTTTGTGAGATTTACCCGCACGAGCTTGACTAGGTCCTCACAGTAAACACCAAATATCCGGGGTGAGGGTGGGGGGGAATTCCCTTGTCTGGCAGGGGAGGAGAGAAGGAACCATTTTGAAATGTGCCAGGGCCCTTAGCTCTTCTAAACAAGGCCTGCTGTCAGGGGAGATTACTTTACTAGAGCCTAACCTGGGAAAGGAAATACCCAACTCCAGCCCACCTGAGCCATCCTGTCTTACCTAAGAAGAAAAAAAACTGAGCCACACGTGAAGTCCAGGGGCATCTCCATGTACAGTCCAGTTCTCCCCCCATACCTCACTACCGCGTTACTAAAGGCCTATTTACAGCAGTCCCTTGTACCCAGTACCTCACCTCCGGCTATCAGGAATAAATTACAAGGCATACGAAAAGGTTAAAAAAGAACAGTTTGAAGAAATGGTGCAAGCGTCAGTACCAGACGTGGCAGGGATATTGGAATTCTCCAGCTGGGAATTTAAAACAATTATTCTGAGGGCTCTAATGAATGAAGTAGACAGCATGTAAGAACAGAGGAAGCAGAGAGATGGAAATCCTTAGAAACAACAACAACAAAAACAAGTCAGAGATTAAAAACACCGTGACGGGAATGAAAAATTCTTGGATCCAAGATGGTGGTTGCGGTCCCAGACCCTTGTGTTGGAGACCCCAGTGCTGCTGCTGTGGGTGTGGTGATTTAAAGCAGTACTAGCATCCCCTCGTGAGATAGGAAGAGAACAGCACTATGTGGACAAGGATTGATTTCAACTGGAGTTCAACCAAGAAAGGTCTTGATGGCTGAAAATATAAATACTCCCATGACCTCCTCAAGGATGAGCCTGATGTCTGGTTTGACAATATCATCATATACCCCAATACTGCCCCAGAAATTGCATTCCGTGCAGTAGATGGCACAACAGCAAATGTCTAATTGATCACTTCAAGCTTTTGAACCAGGAACCTGATCAAGTTTATTGGCTCATCTCATGGCTCTGGGCCTGGGCCCTTGGTTAGCAGTCAAAATCCTGGATCTGATTTAGAAGCATGAAGAAGGGGGTGCCTGGGTGGCCCAGATGGTCAAGAGGCTGCCTTTGGCTCAGGTCATGATCCCAGGGTCCTGGGATCAAGTCCTATATTGGGATCCCTGCTCAGTGGGGAGTCTGCTCCTCCCTCTCCCTCTGCTGCTCCCACTGCTTGTGCTCTCTTGCTCTCTCTGTCAAATAAATAAATAAAGTCTTAAAAAAAAAAAAAGCAGCATGAAGAAGGATAAGACCAGTGAAGATCCAAGCTATTGAGAAAGAGAAGAGAGACCTTTGGTAGCCTTGGTACTGACTTCCTAGGTCTTATTCGTGGTTTAGCTTCTAATAAGACCTGAGCTCTGACACACCCCCTCCCACCCTAACCCAGTTTCCCTGAAGAGTTACAGCAGGCACTGATGCAAAAACCAGATTTGCTGCTGGGTTTCACATTGGGGTGTCCATGGAGGAAGCAGATAGGACCGGGCCCATCGAAAACAATAAAGTGACTTATAGCCTCTCCTTGCTTAGGGGAGTGGAGAATTCTGGAGATAGGTGGTAGTTGAAAGTTAATAGAGAGCCTTTTTGGCTTTGGGAAATAAACTGCTGATAAAAGCTACTTACCAGTTCTTGTTTTTTTTTTTTTTTTTTTTAAAAGATTTTATTTATTTATTTGGCAGAGAGAGTGAGAGCAGAAGCAGGTGAAATGGCAGTTAGAGAGAGAGGGAGAAGCAGACTCCCACTGAGTCCCCCATGTGGGGCTTGATCCCAGACTCCAAGATCATGTCCTGAGCTGAAGGCAGATGCTCAACAGACTGAGCCACCCAGATGCCACAAAAAGCGGCTTACCAGTTTAAAAAAAAAAAAAAAAAAAAAAAAAAGGAATTGGAGGAGGAAGAGGAAGAAGAGAATCCTTAGCAAATTATTAATAAAATTGTGGCTCTCTGGTATGTAGTTGGTGTGTTCTCTCCCTAATAAAAAGTCATAGAAATAAGCCAGGGAGAACTTAGGAAAGCCAACATATCATATATTTTTGTTGGAGAAAGTCATTTATTTATTCACTACCTCTTAGAATGTGTTTGATTTTAAAGTCTGCATTTTTAAGACGGGCTTTCATATTGGTGCAAAGGGAGAAAACGTCAACTCTTCTAAAAACCTATTCCAGCAGAAACTCTGAATTTCTACACCATTTTTAGAAAAGCAGATGTGCTTAATCTGCCACAAATGATTCTTCATAAGCCATTCCAGGCTCCTCTGGTCTGATTTTCCTGTTTTAGAATCCAGCACAAAATGGAATCAGGTGGTTCTTTGGACCCCAGACCCAGAGGTGCTCTCAGGCTGGCTCAGGTAGATGAGGGGTGTTGAGCCCCCCATGTCAGCAAAGGAGCCAGGCTCTCTGGAGGTGACATAGGGGATCTGGGGTACACCTGGGGCTCCTTCCCTCATGTAGTGTTGCTCCCGAGAGTGCCGGCATCTTCTCAGGAATGTTCCACCTTCTCCTGGGCTTGGCCTCTCTCTAGGCCTCTCCTACTTCTACTGGTGTCTCCTTGTTCCTCTTTTGTTTATTAACCGGCCCTTCTCCGTTCTGCTCATGTTGTTTTCTTCTTCAGTATGCGGCTTCTTTGTAATTTCAGCGTGCTCATGGCCTCTTGTGGCTTCTCCTGTATTTCATGTGTCTCCACTTTCTGCATTCAGCTTGGGTCCTCTCTTTTCTCAAGTAAAGTTTGCGAGAGTGAGAGTGCCCATTGGCCCAGCTCATTCTCACTTGGCTGGCCCGGGCAGTGGCTCCACCTCGGTCTCATCATGTGGGCGGCTGGGAGCGGGCCTGTGATTGAACACATGGTTCCTAGGTCTTTGGAGAGAGTGGGGCCCGTGTGAGCCCTGGACTCTGGGATTCCTGAACTCACTATTTATTGTTTTTAAGCTGAATCCATAATACTCCATGGATCATCTTTGTGATAGAAAGGAAAACCAGACAGCAAGCGCTATTTTCCCAACCTAGTTGTAAAGGAAGCAAATGGTAAGGTTAGAAATATTGATTGCCTTATTCTTGATTCCTGGAGAATTTGGGATAAAATCAGTCTCTTTACTGGGCTTCAGTCTAGTTCCAAGAATTCACCTTCTTCCATGTTCATCGGGTCAAACTCAAAGTGTAGGTCTGTTGACCTTCTCCTGGGCGCCACAAGTCCTCTGTTGGAAGAGGCTGGAACACTTCCCCCTCCACGTGTCACCTTGGCACTTTCCTATTGTGTTGACCCAGCTGAGGACACTGCATTGGAAACTCCCTGAGATTGGGCTGGGGGAATCTTGACCTACGAGTGTCTGCAAAGGGAGAGTATGGCAGGTACCTCATATCATTTAGGTTTTAGGTATCTTCATCTGTCTGTGGCTCACTCCTGAGATGCGCAGTCACTTGATGCTGTTTCTTCTTTGTGAGCATTTGCTTTCCCCAGTGTCTCCTAACCTTGTCCTGCCCTTTTGTTGCTGTCAAAGTCCCCTCCGCCAGCCTGACACATAGTTTTTTCATTGAGGGAGCAATGAGCCTGCTACGTTCAGCCCAGCAGAGAGAACCTGTTATGGGGTATATGACAGGACAGGGAGGAACTTTTATGAGACAAGCATGAGCTTTCATCTCTGCTTACCTTCTAAGCTTCTCCCCTACATTCCCACCTCCTGCTCCCCCTGAACTACTTGCGTTACTGGTTACCTGCCGTGTCACTTGCTCCTGAGTTCCGTCTGGGACATGTTCTCATTCTACTTGCCTTTTTCACTCTTAGCTGTTGCTTCTTCCGAGCAGCCTGTTCTGATTCCCCTCTCTCCGGGACAGGCCTGAATTCTCTGCCAGCGACAGCCACGTGCTCCTGAAGCACCCAGTACATTTCCTCTTCGCTGTCATTGATGCTCATTCCCTGGAGCGAGGACTCCTGGAGCTCTGTATCCCCAGGGTTTGGTGCTTGGAAAATGCTCAGTAACCCTTGAGAATGGTGGAGGGTTTGAGTGGAATCTTCTCATTCATTCTGGATTTGGGGTGATATTATGCACTCTGGTAGGAAACACTTGTGCTTCTTTAATAACAATAGCCAGAATTTCTAGAACGACACATTATATCCTCAGTGCCCCATTAAGTGCTAACATGTATCACAGGTTCTTATCTCTGTCACTCTTTTCATTCTGTGAGGTAAATACTATTTTTAACTCCATTCTACAGACTGGGAAATCCGGGCTTGGAGAGGGGAAAGGAAAGGCCCAAACCACCCAGCAGGTGCATGGCCAAGGAGGAGTAGGAACCCGACCCCAACCGTCTCTGCACGCTCTGACTTCTGCTGCCATCAAGCCCTGGGCCTCCTCCACTCAGCTTTGGGGTTAGGGGCCCACAACAGACTTGCGATGAAGCTCTTGGTATCTTGGAAGTCCCTTTGGTTTCCACTAGTAACCTTGAAAGTGTCTTCAGCTTACACAAACAAACAAACAAACAAACAAATAAACAAAAACAGCAGGGTGTCCTGCCAACTGAGGTGTGGTATTTTTTTTTTAAAAAGTTGTAATTCTTATTAATTTCTTATTCCTCTCCTCTGTTTTTGGTTGCCTTTTGTTGCCTCCTTATGCAAGTAATACCAGAGTGTACTTCTCTTTCTCAGAGATTCAGATGAATTAGGAATACATGGAGAAAACTAGGAAAAGCCTTTTCATCACTGGCTTCTCCTCACTGGGATTCCATTTCCTTTTTCAGAGATGACCATTGTTAACAGTGTGGAGTGGATCCCTCAAGTCCCTTTTCTGTGCATTCACACACAGAGATGTGGCCATGGGGTAAAGTTCTCTTTCCACAGAAGGGGCGTGATGCTCTGTGCATGGTTTTGTCACTTGATATTTTTTTTTCCTGCTGGACGTTGTATGTTGGAGATCAATCTCACTGTATTTAAGAGCTCATAGTACTTGCCATCTTTTGACTCTTCCCTTAATGACGGAAATGTGGGGAGTTCCCAGGAAGATGGCAAATCACAGCTTGCTTCTTCTCTGAAAAAGTGTTTATTTATTTTGCTTTAAAAATGCTCAAGAAAAATGCTTGTTTTTTATTGGGCTTTACTGCTCCTTTCACACACTCATACAATCGGTGCCACTCACACTTTCTAGAATGTGGAATGCAGTCCACTTTGTTTTGGTAAAATTGGTGACTCACAATGTCTTCCCTCTAGCCTTTCCCCTCCCGGCTGAGAGAGGCCCAGTCTATTGTGCTCCTGGAAGTCACACAGGATGTTGTTACACTTGGCTACCCAGTGGCACAAAGGTCTCCGAAATTAGGCCCAGCCCTAGCTGAGCCCGTGTTCGTTTTTCAGATACCGACCATTGACTGGCACGGGGTTGCTACCTGCGCAATCAGGGCTTCCAGGTACGTGTGTGTAGATGTGTGGTGTGTATGGGTGGTGTGTGTAGTGTGTGTGTATGTGTGGGGTCTGTGGTATACGTGTACATGTGGTATGTGTGTAGGTATATGTGTGGTATGTATGGTATGTGTAGTGTATGTGGTATGTATATGGTCTGTGTAGTGTGTGTGGTGTGTGGTATGTATGTGTGGTATTGTGTAGTGTATGTATGTGTGCGTGGTGTGTGTGGATGTGTGGTGTGTGTGTGTGGTGTATATATATGTATGGTGTGTGTAGATAGAGTGTACATGTGTGGTGTGTATGTGTATGTGATATATGTGTGGTATGTGTAGTGTGTGTGGTACGTATGTGTGGTGCATGAAGTGAGTAGTATATATGTATGTGGTATGTATAGTGTATATATATGTATGTGGTATGTATGTGTAGTGTGTGTGATGTGTATGTGTGGTGTCTGTGTGTTCGGTATATGTGTGTGGTAAGTATGTGCATAGCATGAGTGTGTTGTGTGTGTGTAGTGTGCATGCGTAACATGTGTAGTGTGTGTGTGGTGTGTGTGTATGGTGTGTATGTGTGGTATGTATGTGCAGTGCATGTGTGGTGTATGTAGCATGTGTATATGTAGTATGTGTATGTAGAGTGGTGTGTGTGGTGTGTATGTGTGATGTATGTGTGTGGCATGTGTGTGGTGTGTATGTGTGGTGTGTGCAGTGTGTAGTATATATGTGTATGGTGTGTATAGTGTGTGTGCATGTGTGTGGTGTGTATGTGTAGCGTGTGTGGTGTGTGTATGTGTGGTGTGTGTAGTGTGTGTGGTGTGTGTATATGTGTGTGTGGTGTTTCTGTGTGGTGTGTGTGCGTGGACGTGGACAGCAGCCCCTCCTCCACAGGGGCACACTCCTGTGGGGGGCTGGCTCCAGGGGAAGGAGGTTACACAGGAGTGAAGCAATAGAGGGACGTTGCTCCAGACCCACTCCATTTCGTCACTCTTTTAACAATTATTTCCAAGTCAAGAAGTTAATGAATAAGTATTTCCCATTCTGTATAGCATGTTCTGTAAGGATAATAACACCGCCTAATGAATCTGCAGGATCTCCTTGTGAGAAAAGCTTGAGAAAAATATCTTGCTAAGAGGTACTGCTATGGAGAAAACACTAGGTAACACGTAGCTTGCAAATGAATTTTGGGAATTAATTTCATGCAAATCCTGACTTAAACATTTGGTTTCAAAGGCCTGTTGGCTGCCCTGTTTTCTGTGATCAGAGAGACACACACCATTGATGTAACAGCCCGATGTTGATCTTTTTTCTTAATTTGGTTCAGAGTTACAATTTTCTCTTCCATTAGCACCTAGAATTTTCCATTAGAAAATTTCCTTTCCACTGGTGTCCGGAGATGTCCAGACGCTTGTTCCATTAATATTTAGTGTCTGGAAACCACAGCTGAGTCCATGTCCTGCTGCAAGGCCGTTACTTAGAGCCGGCTCACCGCCTTGGGCTCTTAGGAGTCTAACTCTGAGATTCGATCCATTAGGACACCAGAGCGATCAAGCTTTTCATTGAAAAGCTATTGAGAATTGGACTTGGGAATTATAGTCACATAATTTTTAAACTTTCCTTTCCTCTCTCCTTCCTAACTTCAGGATACTGTTTCTTTTCCCCAAGTGTCGAAGTATTTCAAATTTTATGTATTGCTGCTTTTTCATTTCTTTAAACAATTTTTTTTCATATGACATAAGGAATTCACCTCATTGTTTTTAAGAAATTGTAGACACACATAATACAGAAGGTGAAAACCCCTCTCTCTCTCTCAGAGATGAGTTTGTTGTTCTTGGGTCTTACCTACTTTGGTTTCACTTTTCTCAGACAATGAAATTTGAAAATAACCCCTAAAAAATACAGAGGTGAATTCATGCATTGATTTAAATATTTATAACCCATAGTGCAAGTTTCTAGGGCGTGACTAGTTTCTGAGACAATTATCAAGAGGAAAAAATAGTGTACTGAGGTTAATTTCAGGGACCTTTCAGTAAAGAAGTACATAAGGTTTCTTTTATCCTTTGATTGAGGAGATCTGAATTCTTTATTCTATCTCCCTTTGGGGCTGGTAACTGCATGACAGTGGACAGCAGAAATCAGATGGAGGTGAAAGGAGCAGTATCGGCTTTTAGTCCTCAAAACACAGGGATCCTGGGAATCGCTTTAAATGCAGCTTCTGGGGGGAGGCTCCGTAGGACAGGACCCTGGCCGCAGAATTCCGCCGCCTGTGTGGAGGGTCTCTGCTGGACCCTAGGGCCACATGTAGACACGCAGAGTCGTCCGGGCCTTGGCTCTGCCTTCAGAGCTGACTCCCCACCTGCAAGCAGGTGGGCCTGTCTACTGACTCCCTGCTCCTGTCACCCAGCTTGCAAGCCAGAGCTTCTGGGTCAGGGCCTCCAGGGGCTTCTGGGGGATGAGAAGTCTTCTCTCCTGGAGGGTCCCAGGAGCAGGACAGGACAAGGCCCCTAGAGGCATGGTCTGGTTTATCAGCAGAGTCAGAAACAAGCAACTTCACCACTGAGGACCTGATAGCAATCTCTGATTCCTCCGGCTTGGCTGCGGGGCTGAGCGGGTAGCTCTTTCCTCCCAGAGCGCCTGCATTTTTTGAGGATGGAGTGAATGTTTGTGTTTTCATGAGGCCATGCGAAAGGAATGTGAATATTAGAAAAGAGCCCTATTTGTTAAAATGATAATTGCTCGAATGCTCTGGAGCCGTCCATATTCGCTCTTCTGTGGTCTCATGAAAGCCCGAGGAATAGGGCAACGTCTGACCCTGTTGACTTGGACTTGCCGAGGCCCTTCCAGATGATAGAAATCTGCTGTCATTTCAGTTATAATTTTCACTAATGACTTGGATTTCCCTTTGGCCACCAAATATTTCAAAGCAACTGGGTTTTTTTTGTAGCATCCAAGAGCTGGCTAGCCCCATGGCAGTTGCCCAGGCTAACGACGCGGGGTGAGCGTGTGAATAAAATAATAAACGAGTGTATAAATATGCATAATTTATTTGAATCAATATTCATGCCTGATTACACCGTGGGCCGTTTCAGATGTTTGAAAGCCAGGCCTGGCCGGCCCCCGCAGACACCCCTGCAGTAATTCCCTCAGGAAGTGAGCTCACCTCCCCTCCTGGAAGAGCGTTTATAAAATGCTTATGTTCCTCCTGGTGCCAACTCTGCAGGGTTGGGGTCAACTACGAGTTTCAATTACTCCTTCAAACTACTGAGCGAGTCCTTGGGAACAAGCTTGCCTCTTTGGGCCTTTAAATTGGCTTCCTATCTTGCAGATAAAGTGTGGTGCCTGGGCCTTCCCACCAGGGAAAGGGGAAGAACGGCAGACTGTGCGGGCTTGGCCTCTTGTCTTGCTCTCTCTGGGCCAAGCGAAGAGGGGTCGGTGCTCTGGTTTAGGGGGGATGCTCAGTGGATTCACACATCTGCTTGTCTTGGCTTTAGTCATGTGAAGGTGTCAGGCTCCATTAACAGAGATTTCCACGCTGAACGGCATCATGGGCCAGTGGTCAAGCGTCAAGTCAGGACAGATCAAATCAGACAGACCTGGTGCGAATCCTGCCTCTACGTCTTACCAGCTGTGTGGCCGGGGGCTACTTACTTCACCTCTCTGTGCCTTAGACTTCCTGCCTATAAGATGAGGATGACGGGAGGGCCTTCCCCAGCATATTGAAAGAGTTGAGAAGAAGGCTGGACTTGTAAAAGGACGAGTGGGGAAACTACCAGAATCTGTGAAATCCTGGCTCTGTGAGGCTCTGTGTGCGGACACATTATGTGAAGTGCCCTGAGAGGAGGAGGAGAGCCCCTCGTATTTATCCGCGACTGGTTCAGAAGTTTAACACCAGCTAGTGTGTTCTTTATGCCCTGGTCATCTCCTGGCCAAATATTTTTTACATTTCTTCTACGGCACATCAGGGGCAGTAGACAAGCTCTAGTCTTTCAGCAGGTCCTGGACTGGCCTGGGCGAGGCACCCAGACACCCGGAGGCTTACATTCTATCCCCTTCCTGGGTCATCCCAGCAACCCATGTCTTCCCCCTCTTGCAATAACACAGCAAAAACACCTCTGGTAGGCCTAGAGGAACTAGAGACCATAAAAAGAGACCATAAAAAATGGGACCATTCTGTGTGTGTGTGTGTGCGCGCGCGCGCGCGCGCGCGCGCGCGTTTGTGCATGTGTGTGTGTGTGTGTGTGTGTGTGTGTGTATGTGTTGGGCGAGTTTTGAGTTGCAACTTGAGGAAGATTAAAGGGGCTGTTTCTTTGTTCTCTTACTTCCCCCTTCTCTTTCTTCTCAGTGTGGGTGGAGAGGTAAGACTCTGAAGAGAGCTTCTTCAGCTCTCAGGAGGCCTGACTGGGGCTCTGAGGAGCAGGGTAGAGAGCGGGCAATGTAGGCAGGCTCTTCCCTCACTTTGTCCCTGCCCAGAACTGGTTCTGAGGGGGGGGACCTCCATCAAGATGCTGGAGGGGGCGCCCCGCCTCAGAGAGTTTCCATAACCTGGAGACATGGCCACCGGATCAGATCCTGTCAGATCAGAGGTGCAGTGGGAGTTACATGGAGAAGGGAAGCAGCAAAGTGCTAGTGGAGGGTGGCGGAAGCAGACGCAGGCCTGGAGGGAGGACAAGAATGAGAAGCCACGAGGCAGAGAAGTCATAAGGTGTAGATATGGGGCGGGGGAAATAGAGAGTAGAAAGTAGAAGCAGGGACTCTGGAGCCAAGTATGGTGACAAGTGGCTTTGAGGGTCCCTCTGGACCACTAGATCAACTGTGAATGGGGACGGGCAGGAACAGGATTTCATTTCTCACTGATGTTTGATTAGATGGATGGGTTCTTGTAAACTCCCCCTGCTTAAATCACAGCTTCTCCAGCTGCCATCTGTGCCTCTCTGGAGGTCCACAGACCCAGTCTCTGCAGTCTGCAAGCTTTCTGAGAATAAGCCTGGCTTAGAGGCAAATTGAAATAATTAATATACTCACATTCTGGATCATTTCGACTTATACGAATACTGTAGCCACTGGCTGCATGTGCCTATTGAGCCCTTGAAATACAGGTAATAGAAACTGAGCTGTGCTCTAAATGTAAAACAGATTTCGGCATCTTAGTAAGAAAAAAAAATATAAAATATCCCATTGGTAAGTTTTTGTACTTACTATCTCCTTGAAATGATAACCTTTTGGCTATATTGAATTAAATAAAATATATTATGAAAATTAATTCTGCCCATCTCTTTTTATTTTCTTAATGTGGCTACTAGAAAATTAAAAAAATTGTATGTAGTATGTGGCTTGTATTATATTTCTATTGGATTATGCATTCTCAAAGGGGATGATATCGTTCCTTACCGGCAGGAACTGATTCTTATGGAGTACGGAGTATGGTGAAAAAAATTATAATCTCTTAAAATCTTTTTTCTATATGTAAAGCACAGATACACATACAGCGTATAAACAGATACACCATATGTCTGTGGTATTAAAATTTCATGGGGGTGATTTGGGAAAAAACGTCTAAAGAAGCTCCTTGAATGGAAAAAATTGAGAAGCAGTGATCTTAGATGAACATCTTATAACCCAAGAACTGCTATGTATGCATAAGCTTGTGTCTGCATTTATGTCTGGGGTCACATTAGTGCCAAAAAGATATTTTAGTTATCTTGAGTTAATAGGTGAAGAATTGAGGTAGTGTTCAGTAATGATGAATTTGTCCTCAGTGAGGGCAAAATGATACCAAGGTGTACCTTTCAAGGAAAGTTTCGAGTCAATATCTTAGGGAAGAATGGGGGTGGGGGGAGTGAGCCCTCCCTTGGCTCCTTGGGGGCCATATTCACAAGATCACCGGCAGGTTCATGTCTAGGAGACGACAGAATCCATCTGTCACATCACATTGACTAGTGGATGCCACCTTGACTTCCATTATTTTTGCAGATATTTTAAACACGTAATTTGTTAATCTGTGTTGGATTTCTACAGCACCAGGAGCTCCCAATTCAGCAGAGGACGAGAGGTGTGATTCACACCACTAAAACCCAACAAGTATAATTAAATAAAGGAGGAATCAGACAGAAGATAAAAATGTCAGCTCTGTAACTGATACAAATTAGCTGGAAGGTCATGGCGTAGATGTGTTACATGTCACCCCAGAATGAAACTTGGCCACCTGGCCTTAGACCGAGCTGGACAACATCACAGATGCATGGCAGACTGCGGAGCAATCGAACCCCGGCAGACACCACCAGCCTCAGCCGGGGAGGGGGTGGGCGGACAGCACCGAGGACGCCCAGTTCCTCTCAACCAATCAAACCTTCCCCCCACTCCCAACCCCCCCGCCCCAGTTAGGGACTCCGAGTGTTAAGCTAATAGATGTTCCTCCTCATGGAATCATGGGGAGAAGGGAATAAATATTTCCCTCTACCAGTTCCTGGTTTTATGCTGGTACTTATTCAGGTAATGTAAAACAAGGGATTTAGGTTGACATTGAGATTTGTAAGACCTTTAAATATATTTTTTTTCCCCTGAAGCATTTATTCAGAGCCACTGACCTGTCTGTCACAGGGAAATCTGAGTATACTTCCGACAGCGTGAACCTGCGTTGACTTCTCCGTGGAACGAGTCCCACCTGCCTTGCTCTGCATCCTGGCTGGCGGGGTCCGCTTCTCCTCTCTACCTCTATGATTGTCTACAGCCTCACCCCTTGAAGCCTTTAACTCTATAGCAGAGAGGAAGGCATAGGGACAAGCACACATGTGTTTGGAATTGACAGCTTGTTGTTCAAATCTGGGTGTTGCCATTTCCAAGTTGTGTGACCCTGGGCCAATTACTTAACCACTTCCTGCCTCACTGTTCTCACCTGGAAAGTAGGCTGATGTCTCTCTGCCAGAGCTATTAATAGGAGATACACACTTAAACTCATTCAGTGTTCAAAACCCTTCCCTTTCCCTCTTTGGTTTAGTTTTCAGGCCTAAAAACTAGGCCTGAAAGTTTCAGGGCTTCAATTTTCAACTCTTTGAATGCCCATTTGTTTTACATAGTTATCAAACAGAGCAGCAGTTGAAGGAAAGGTCGATGAGATCAACCAGGCACGAGGCTTATGCAATTTCAAAGTATAATTTTCAAAAAGTTAAAGGACTCTCGAACACATATTGAGTGATTGTGTAATCAAAGACTTATTTAGCATATTAATGAGAGAACCAAAGAGATAGTAAAGTCTTTCCCCCAGGAAAGACTGGGGGAAAAAATGCTAAAATCACATGGCCAAGTTAGCTATGAAGCTGGCTATTGTCCCACGGCACCGTTAAACTGCAGCCTGTGGCGGTATCTTCTCTCCTGGACAGAAATAATCTGCTTTCTTAGTGGACAAACATATTTTCCACTCTACGATTTAATATCTCATGTTACAGAGTCTAGGCTGTAACCAGTAGTAAATATTGAGGCAAACAAAGATGACCAACTCTAGAACTCAGGTGACTCTTTGGACTCCTTAGACAACACTCTGTTATGACACTGAAAGGATAGGGATTTTACTCTAAGTCTACATTATGGATAATTTTTTAAGAAGCATAAGTAAGATCTGATAGCAAAAATCGATGACAGAGAGGCTACCTATTCTGGATAAGGGTCAGCATGAAGCCTTCAGTTATAAGTTTCAGTTATGCCAATGAAAACTCTTCCTTAAAAATGGAAAACCCACCCAGCTGCCATTTGAACTAAATTTCTCTATTGGGCCCAGCGATTCTAGCATAGTTTTTTTTTTTTTTTTTTTTCTTGTTCCAATTGTTTCCCACCATCCTGAACAGTGAGTATCTTTGGATAGTATCGGAAGATGCAGTCACACCCCACACTTGACAATGATGCTTTAGGACAACTTCTAACCACTAGAAACTCCTGGGTGTAGGATCTTGTCTTGAACCATATTTGAACCTTTTGGTATGAGAACCCGGTTGTTGGCTGGCAAACCATAGCTTCCTGGGTTTTAGGAAAAAAAAAAAAAAAGCTCAAGAGAGGCGCCTTGGACTTCAAATGGCTATTACAAAACATTTTGATGAGTTAAGTGTAAATGAATCAGAAGCATATGGGTTTAATTAGCCTCTAAACACAGCCATTTCAAAATGCGGGGAAGAAAAAAAAAAAGCATGCTTGTGTCAAAACACATCTTGGGGTTTTCCTGCTAAGTTCAAAATGATGGAAAAACAGATGGAACCATCTGCCCAGCCTTCAGGTTGTACTCTCCACTCGGACTGTCTTATTGGGAGCTCAGAGCAACGGGAAATTTCTACCACAGAAATGGACAGCGTTTCGGCGTCGCGTTTGCCGGCCCGTTTGTGGCCTACAGTTAATTAAACCAGGCCTACGCATGGCTGCAGAACATGCAACTTCCATGTTTTTGAAGAGGGTCCAGGGCGCAATCCACATGGGACCATGTGTGTGGTCTTCTTTTACAGCTGAAAACCCCCATATTATTCTCCTCATGCCCCTATAAGTTTTTCCATGTTACTCCTGAAGTCGGCCGCGGAGGCGTCCAAGTGCTGGATACAGGCTACCCCTGTTGCCTGTTCTTGGTGAAACCGAGAGGCGTCAGGCAGAGTCAAGGAACAGACATGCGTTTTCACTTAAACGTGGAGCTGCTCTTGCTCCTCAATGAGAAAGGTGCTAAAAGTTCAAGGGTCAAAAGCTGCCCTCACGTCGAGTGAAAGGAGGGGCCTGGTGATCTGAAGGAAGACCTGCTTCAAGAGGAAGTCAACTGAATGGAAACATTGGGGCAATTTTTTCCATATTTTTCCAGAAATCATGTATCGGGTCTCTGCTTTTTTCTGCATTGAGGTTGTCCGTATTTACGGCAGAACGGACAAATCGGAACACCGCCACACATTTGTTGAACAAGAGCTCACAGCGACCTTGTGAATAGGGCACAGTCATGCCCATTTGACACGAGAAGAAATCAGGCTGATTGAGAGAAAGAGATCTGCTCAAGTTCTGTCCGTTAGGAAGCGGTGCAGCTGGATTTGGATGCAGGTTTTTTTAAGTCTAAGAGCACGCATTTCCTGCTTTTCCATATCTACCAAGGAGGGATAGGGGACTTACCAGTTTTATTTAAGTGCAGATTCTAAACTTTAGCTTGCTGGCCAAACAGGCCTTCCAACTGCGGAAACAGAACATATCCTGGGCTTCTGAACTCATATCACAATCTGCCTGGGACATCTGGTTTATGCCTGTTATTATTATTATTCGTATTATTATTAATATCATTTAATTATTAGTAATAGTATTAATTATTCATGGTGTCCTGTTTCCCTCTCAAAAGTGTCCCAGTTTAGATGATAAATTATTTGGATACTCTGTTATGAACCCCATCTCATAGGTTTTACTTGAATAAGTCATTGAACCTTTCTCTATCAGGTGTTTCCTGTGTTTTTCAAATCAATGTTTTCATGTATGGAAGAGGAACGTCTGTATTTTTAGAGAGTTTGGGGATCCCCAGATATAAACACCTGGTGTAGAATTGATACATTGGTTAGATACCCACACAATTTACCGTCTAGTTCTGACCAGAAATCCCCACAAATTGTGCCTTACTGAAAAGTTAAGTAAGGTTTTTCTCAGCTCTCTCAAGGAAGTGTGGTAAGGCATGCTCCCCTCAAATTCCCGTGTAGGGAAGCTGGTCTTTGGCCCCTATCTCTGTTCCTCCTCTACCCTCAGGTAGTCTCTCCTTGTGCCCGTGCACACAGTGTCCCCCAAATCGTCTTCTGGGTTCCTGTAATCTTTTGCATTAGCCCTCACTAGATCTCACACTATATCCCAACAATGTTCAAATTCTCTCAACCTTTCCATCCTCAGACACATCTCAGGAAAGTGACCAAATGCCCTTTTCTGTTAATCCTTCTAAACCCTGTTTAGTGGAGATATTTGGGGCAAGAGGACATTTCAATTGTTCATTAAGTCACAGAGCTCACATGTAAGGCCAGTCCCTGTGGGGGATGGGGTGTGAAGAAAGAGGCAGAGGGAACAACGTTCTTCTTCCAAGGGCAAGAAATTCCACAGAGAGTGAGAGTCACAAGCGAGAAGTGGAACAGAGCTGCAGTATGGCCTCCCCGATGACACAGTTCTCTTTGTGTGGGCTTTCCCGTTCTCTTCCATGGGGTGGTCTCCTCTGTGGCTTCGCCATCATGTCCCTCTATGGTGCTGGCTGGCACTCGGACATTGTGGCTCCCACACACTCTCTCTGTCCCCTTTCCACATTCTAGCACTTACTGTTCATTGCTTAT
Source organism: Martes martes (assembly GCF_963455335.1). Taxonomy (NCBI): domain Eukaryota; kingdom Metazoa; phylum Chordata; class Mammalia; order Carnivora; family Mustelidae; genus Martes; species Martes martes. The sequence goes on from NC_137900.1 coordinate 30,166,579, forward strand.
AAGCAAAAGAAAGCAACAACAGTTAACTTACCCAAGAAAGGAATATTTTGGGAGAATATGGGCTATGTGTTTGGTAGGTTCTATCAGAAGCAGACTTTGAGAAAAGGATTTGTGCAACTTTTTAAAAAATTTTTTATTGTCGAAGAACAGCTGACATACAACATTATATTAGTTTCAGGCGTACGGTATAGTGATTTGACAACTCGATATGTTACGCGATGCTTGCCACAGTAAGTACAGCTACCCTCTGTCACCATAGAACCTTATTACAATATTACTGACGATATTCTCTATGGTGTACTTTTCATTTTTTTCTTTTTAAAGATTTTGTTTATTTGAGAGAGAGTGCACACGAGCTGGGGGAGGGGTCAAGGGAGAGAGAGAAGCAGACTCCTCACTGAGCATCCCAGGATCATGCCCTACGCCAAAGGCAGATGCTTAGCCCACTGAGCCACTCAGGTGTCCCTATGCTGTACTTTTCATCCCTGTGACTTATTCATTTTAAATGATTTTTTTAAAGGATTTTATTTGTTTATTTGAGAGAGAGAGCACGAGTGAGCATACAAGCAGGGGGAACAGCAGAGGGAGAGGGAGAAGCAGGCTTCTGACTGAGCAGGGAGCCTGAGGTGGGCTCAATCCCAGGACCCAGGGATAGTGACCTGAGCAGAAAGCAGATGCTTAATCAGCTGAGCCACCCAGGTACCCTGACATATTTTATAACTAAAAGTTTGTACCTCTTAATCCCCTTCATCTATTTTGCCCACCCCCCAGACTGCTATCCTCTGGCAACTACCAGTTTGTTCTCTGTATTTTTGACTTTGTTTCTGGCCTTTTGTTTGTTTGTTCATTTGTTTTTGAACTTATATGGCATTTCTCTGTCTTATTTCCCTTAGCATAATATCCTGTAGACCCATCCATGTTGTTGCAATGGCAGAATCTTATTCTTTTTTATGGCTGAGAAATATTCCATAGTGTATCCAAACCACATCGTCTTTATCCATTTATCTATTGATGGACACTTAGGTTGTTGTCATATTTTGGTTATTGTAAATAATGCTGCAATAAAGTTAGGTATGCATATATCTCTTCGAATTAGGTTTTTTTTTTTTTTTTTTTTTTTTTTTTTTTTTTTTTTTTTTTTTTAGGTAAATACCCCAGAGTGGAATCCCTGGATTGTATGGTATTTTCTATTAATTTTTTGAGGACTGTCCATCCTGTTTCCCATAGTGGTTACACCAGTTTCTATTCCCACCAGTAGTGTAGGAGGGCTCCCTTTTCTCCCCATCCTTGTCAACCCTTGTCATTTCTTGTCTTTTTGATACTAGCCATTCTGACTGGTGTGATGTGATAGCTCATTGTGGTTTTGATTTGCCTTTCCCTGATAATGAGTGATGCTGAACATCTTTCCCTGTATCTGTTGGCCATCTGAATGTTTTCTTTGGAAAAAAATTATTCATTAAAATGTTCTCTGCCCATTTTAATAGGATTATTTGTGGGTTATTTTGGTTTCGAGTTGTATAAATTCTTTATATATTTTGGATACTAACCTGTTATCAGATATGTCATTTGCAAATATCTTTTCCCATTCATCAGGTTGCCTTTTGTATTGCTGATGGTTTTCTTTGCCCAGCAAAAGGTTTTCATTTTGATGTAGTCCCATTTGTTTATTTTTCCTTTTGTTTCTTTTGCCTTGAGGAGACATATCCAGAAAAATGTTGCTGCAGTTGATGTCCAAGAGATTACTATGTTTCCTTTTAGGAGTTTAATGGTTTCAAGGTCTCACATTTAGAGCTTTAATCCAATTTGAGTTTATTTTTGTGTATGGTGTGAGAAAGTGGTCCAGTTTCATTCTTTTGAAGGTAGCTGTTTAGTTTTCCCAGCATCCTACATTGAAGAGACTGTCTCTTCTTCGTCATATATACTTGCCCCCCTTTGTCATGGACTACACGAGTAAACTACACGTGTAGTAAACTACACGAGTTTACTTCTGGACTTTCTATCCAGTTCCATTGATTTATGTGTCTATATTTGTGCCAGTACCTTGCTACATTGATTACAATAGCTTTGTAGTATATGTTGAAACCTGGGATTTGATTTCTCTGGCTTTGTTCTTCTTTCTCAGGATCGCTTTGACTATTCAGGGTGTCTGGTGATTCCATAAAAATTTTTGGATTATTTGTTCTAGTTCTGTGAAAAGTACTACTGGTATTTTGATAGGGATTGCATTATATCTGTAGATTGCTTTGTGTAGTAAAGACATCTTAACAATATTGGTTCTTCCAATAACGAAGATGGAGTATCTTTCCATTTATTCATCTCATCTTTAATTAGATCTGAGATTTCATCTCAGATGAAAATAGTTTCCTCTGAGTTTTAGTTTTCAGAGTACAAGTCTCTCACCTCCTTTTTGGTGCAATTGTAAATGGGACTGTTTTCTTAATTTCTCTTTCTACTACTTCATTATTAGTGTATAAAAATGCAGCAGATTTCTGTATATAATTTTTGTCTCCTGCAACTTTATGGAATTCATGTATTAGTTCTAATAGTTTTTTGGTGAAGTTGGTTTTTTTTTTTTTTAAGATTTTATTTATTTATTTGACAGACAGAGGTTACAAGTAGGCAAGAGAGGCAGGCAGGGAGAGAGAGGAGGAAGCAAGCTCTCTGCGGAGCAGAGAGCCCCATGTGGAGCTCGATCCAAGGACCCTGGGATCATGACCTGAGCCAAAAGCAGAGGCTTTAACCCACTGAGCCACTCAGGCACCCGGGTATTGTTGTTGTTGATGTTGTTGTTGTTGTTGTTTTTGAAGAGAAGATCTCAGGAGGCCTAGAGAGAAGAGTAGAGAAGTTGGGGAAGGTAAGGCAGCCACTGTAGGTGTGGCAATTAACAGATTTCTATTCTGGGTGATTGGGGCTCTGATTTAATCTCTGTTTTAACCCAGTCAGGTGTGAGGAAGCTGGAGCAGTTAGACTCCCTTTGAGCTGTTACTAAGAACTGCTCCTGGGAGTGTTACCTCTCTGGAATACGGTCTGCCACAGGCCGACAGAGTACACTTCCAGTCAGAGAACGTCTTCACATAGAGTTGGAAGCACTTGAAGTAAAGAGCTAGCAGCTACGTGAAGGTTTGTCTCCAAATGGCTACCACACATCAATTTGTTCTCTTACTGTATGCATACATTTCCTCATTGAGACATGGAAGTTACTCTTCAATCCCTTGAATCTGGGCAGGCTGGTGACTTTTGAGAAATAGAATACAGCGAAAGCCATGCCATGCAACTTGTGCCTGACTTTCTTAGAACACTCGTTCTGGGAGAAACCAGCAACCCTGGAAGAAGTCTAACTTCTGCAAGACCCCCTGGATGTGAGGAAGCCCAAGGTAGCCATATGAAAAGGCCACATGGAGAGAAAGTGAGAGATGCTCAGCCAGTCTTAAGCTCTTCTAGCCATTCTAGACCAGGTGAGTGAAGAAGGCTTCAGAAGAACTTAGCTGCAACTGTAGGCTGGCTGCAACTGTATGAGAGACCCCAAGTGACAGGCAAGGTGGGAAGGCTCAGTCATATGTTACCAAAACCGCAGTGTGTCTCCTGGCAGGGCCAAGGTGGGGCAGTGACCTACAGAAGGGGGCGTGTCTGGACAGGCATTCTACATTGGCCACACAGGAAGAGGTTATGACCCCAGACCTTAGGCTGAGATCCCAGCTTCACCAGGGGCAGGAGAAGCTACTCAGACTGCGATGCCCAGTTAGCTTCTCTGAGATCATAGAACCTACCCATAGGCTTGTTGGGAGAACCAAACAGAAAGCATGAATACTGCCCAATACAAAAGCTTTTAGTGGTGGTAGTACATCATTTTATCTAAAGTTTGAGATCAGCCACCATATCTGATGCTCAGTCATCAGTGAAAGAACTAGAGCCCTCCATGCAGGAGGTATAGGTGTTGCCGCTTGTACCCTACCAATACCCCTCACCCTTACCTTTTCAGAGCATGCTGATTTTGAACTGCCGTCCTCTGCGTCTCTTGGTTCGGAGGGCTTTCTTGGTCTATGGGAGTGAGCTCTACCCAAGCAGGTCCAAGTGCAGGGAACTCATGACCACTCTTCTCCCCCAGCAGCTCCCAACCAACGACTATTAGGAGTTGGTGTATAAAGTACCCCAGTACCCTTACCCATCAAGTGGGATGCTTTGGAATCATGTGTTCTCTCGTATCTTCCAGAATTCTCCAGAGACATCAAGCTCCAATTGTCCCAAGTGGCACCTTGCTGGATTATGCTCCCCTAATTGATGGCCTATCCCACCCCGTGTCAATTCCCCACTCCTAACTGGTGTTTCCTAGGATCCCATATCAAGTAAACGACATGCATGGGAATTCTTGTCCTCTGGGGGAACTCAAGCTAAGAGAGAGAGGAAGATTCCCTGGTCTATGACCAAAAAGGTCCTCACTCCTGCTGTGTATCTTGTCATTGCTCCTGAACCTCACGAGGATGGTATTCGAAACCCCCAGACTCCAATCTTGGGCCCTGTGGTCCTCTGACCAGCGTCCTTTGTTGTTTAGCTACTCCCCACTCAGACCTCTGCCATATTAGCATCAGTTTTCTTCTTTAGACCCCACTCCTTCCTGGCTCTGTGTTCTTAAGAGATGGGCTCTGCCCCACTAAGATGCTTCTAACACTTGATTTGCAGAAGAGGGAACGTACCTAGAGGCTGTGGGATTTCTTAAGGGGCAAGTTCAAAACTTATTTCATTGTTCTTTCTCTCTATAAAGGTTCGCAAATTTTGCATTTAACACTCTTTTAATATGCTCGATCAAGGTACATATTAATATTTTCAATTGCTTACTGTCAGAGAAGATCGATGGCTCAATAAGGTGGTCCATGCTTATTCTTGGAATCGAGGGTTTTCTGGTAGTTCCCAGGTTCTTATCTTGACCTGGTGGGGAAACATGGGTCATCAGGTAACTTGGAACCTAGGTCTTTTCTAGGGTATTTATTGTCCCCAATGAGAGCTAGGTGGGACCCAACCTGGGCCAGAGTGGGGTTTCTCAGTTCCAGTTTGGCCCCACGTGGGGAGAGCTGAGCCTGGTTGGTTTTGGGGACACCAGTGGGGGTGCATGACTGAGTCCTTCCAAGTCTCAAAGTCAGCTCTTTGCTCCAGGCAGACATTCAAAGCATGAAAAGTAACGAAGGTCTTAGTATTTCCTCTTTCCAGTATCTTCCATCTCTTGGAACTACTCTCCTCTTTTAAAGAGCATTGGGAGATGAAAAAGAGGAAAAGAGAGTGTGGTTTCCTTGGTGACTCAGTGATGCTCTCCGTGCATCTGTCTTCCTTCAAGACCTTAGGTTAGCTTCCCTGAAATGGGCTCCGCCGAGTTAGCCCACTGCTGTTCTTCTTTGGAGATGTATAAAAGGCTCCCTTCCTTCTTTCCCTTTCTGAACGATGGACACCAGGAAAATTTAGTATTTGTTGAAAAAGACATTAATAAGTTCACGACATCCCTTGTCAATGCCTGGGTGATTGGGAGAAAAAGGTGAATGGGCAGTGTGCCTCAAAACGTCATGGGTGTGTGGGAAGTGTTAAACCAGATCTGGGGGCTTGAGAAGGGATCTTGTTACTTAAAAAATGTACCAGACAACATGTTTAACTGAAGTCATTACCTTTAAAAATTAATCCAAGAAGCTAAATGGGATTTAATGTCATGTGATCCTTGCAAAGCCAGTGCCCAGTCCTCTTTTTTCCAGTTTCTACCCCAAATTTCATTCAAACATAATGTGCCAATGGAGACAAAGGACAAAGAAGAGAGAGGGGAGGGCTGGCAAGCAAATTAAATGGCCTTTATCCCTCTAGCAGGCGGGCTAATTTACAGCCGAGGCTTCACAACAGGCACATTATTGCGACAACATCTGTATTTTATAACGCGCCCTGTGACAGCGGTTCTGCCATTATCTGCTGTGTGTGTTGGAATCCGGGCTGTGCCGAGCGCCCAGGGCATGGTCGGGGAAGGCCTTCTTTGCACAGTGATTGGATTTATGGCCCCGGTCTCCATCTGAGGAGAGATTAGCAGGACTAAGGCTGTTTAGTTTGGCAAAGACGAGAGGAGCAGGGGATGTGATAGGTACATTATAGAAGATGATAAATGAAGAAAGGGAAGGCTTTGGGGGTCCCTTATTTGCCATTGCAAAGACACTTAACACACTCCCGTCCCCACCCAGAGCATGTCATTAACCCGGGTGGTTGGAGGCTGTGGAGGGGGCAGAGGCGGGAGAGCCGGCCTGGAGGAAAGGCGCTGCGCTGATGGGAAATGTCTGGGTGGATGTATTTATATGAAATAGCACCTATGGTTACATTAGCGAGGATCGGTTTACCGGGGCCATCCATCCTACTTTAGGGCATGGTGACAAGGCTGGCTGTGCTTCCTGTTTCCCGAGGGAGGGGGCCCCAGACGACTTGGCACCAGTCCCCTCCACGGGGCGTCTGGGTTTCCAGCAGCCTTTTCTCTGTAGGAGGCAGAGAGGGAATCCAAGCATTGAATGGATGCAAATATTTGGGGGGCTGCGGGAGGGCATGGCAGGATGTTGCCAGTCCTTAGGAATTTAGTGAGGGTCAGTATCAAAGTGGGCTATGGAGACAACCCGCTCTGAATGGAAGGGACCCGGAAACTACTGGATTTTATGGTTCACCTGGGACTTCTGGATCTCTGGCCCCAAAGAGAACTGTCTCCTTTAAAGCCTGGTGTGTGCGGGCCTGCGGCCCATGACCAGGGGCAGTGACCTTGGACCGCTAATGGTAGCCGTGGGTCTTGGCAGAGTCTTCGTGGTATTCCGACTTTCTCCACTGGCTCCTTTTTCTTCCTCAGTTTCCCCACTGAAGACTGCCATCCTCTGAGGCTCCCCAAGGTTGGGGGTGGTCTGGGGGGAGCGGGGGAGATCAGCGCTTAGTGTCTGGCCAGCACTTTGAAGTCTGCTCAGCTTCTGGGGGCGGGGGAGGGGGCACTCGCTGTAAACAATTCCGCAGTGACCCCTGGGTGGGGAGGCAATTCTTCGCTGTCCACCCTCCCCCTCCCAGGTGCTCCTGGAACAACTAAAATGCCACCTCCTTTGCCAAACAGCTCTCCGTGACTTCCCCGCCATGCTTCCTCCCTTCCTCCCTTCCTGCAGCTCTCTCTGCCCGCTTGCCCTGGTTCTTCTCTCTCTTTTTGTCTTCTGTCATTGTTTATTATTATCATTTTTTATTATGATGCTTTGTGTAAGCATCATAATTCAGAATTCCTTCTGTCTGTGTCTAGAAAGCTCTTTAGGTTGTGCGGCAAACCATTTCGGTTGCTGAAATGGAAAGTGCAGCAAATGCAAACCCGAACGGGGGCTCCTCACACCTCCAGTGTTCTGAGGACAGCAGAAAGGACAGTAGCAAGAAAGTTTTTAATTTTTAATTTTAATTTTTATTTATGTATTTATTTGCTTTTATTTGGTTTGTGGCCTTGGACAAGTCGCCTAACATTCTGGGTCACTCTCTTCAGAAGAAGGCAAAGACCTAAGCCCTACCCGAAACGTGCACATGCGCGCGCGCGCACACACACACACACACACACACTCACAGGGTACCTTGGGCAGGGGGCGGGGCTCTGCTATACCTGTTCTGGAAAGGCTGAAGAGAACATATGTGGGCAGTTAGGATGATGACGGTGGAGGGACTGGCAGAACCCTGGTGAGAGCCGATAAGCCAGAGTATCTGGACAGCAGGCTGCTGCTAAGAGCTCAATGGCTTGGGGAATATTATTTTAATGTATACCTTGATGTGTTATTTATACTAATTAACCACAAAATAGTATGCTGCTGTGCTTTTATAAATGACAGAATTGGAGGAGGCAATAGTAAAGCAGATTTAACAGGTATCTCTAGCCAAAGTTAAAAAGCTGAGTGAAACGTGTAGTGTAAGGGGGAGAAACCAGGACACGCCCAAAATGGAGACTGCACTTGCTGGTCATGGGCTCTCGGCCTTGGGAGGGCCTTTACCATCTCTTAGCCCTGGTCCTGTCTTAATGTATTTGGATGCAGTGTGTAGGGTCTCAGGCTCTAGGGGAATATGACAGAAAGTGCCTTCTTTTAAGGGACCTGCAGAGAGGAAATGTGAATGTCATTCCTGATGTCTTCTTTGTCCTTGTGAAGGTATAACGGGAGCTCAGAGTCTCATTTCCAAAATAGCCCAGGACAGTATCCTGAGCCACAGTCCACAGGTCTTGGCTCTTTGGTTTTGAATACTTGGACATTTTTTTAGATGTCTAGAATAGGCACATGTTATGAAGAGCCACTATAACTTCTCATTTAAAAGCCGTGGTCCAGATCATGGTTAAATGTCAAGTCAAGGTGCGCCTGGGTGGCTCAGTGGGTTAAAGCCTCTGCCTTTGGCTCAGGTCATGATCTCAGGGTCCTGGGATCGAGCCCCGCATTGGGCTCTCTGCTCAGCAGGGAGCCTACTTCTCCCTCTCTCTGCCTGCCTCTCTGCCTACTTGTGATCTCTCTCTGTCAAATAAATAAATAAAATTAAAAAAAAAAAAGTAAATGTTGAGTCAAGTCAAAATGACAGATTGTGTTAGACTTGATGTCCACTGCAGGTGTTGTGTTCCTTAACAGAGAGGGACAGTGTTTCAAGAGACGCAGTCCCCTTTTCAAGACATTTTGACCTCCCCCTTCTCAGTTCCATGTGTCCATCCTCTTCTCGTTCATCTCTGGGGCCCTAGAACAGGCAGTCCAAGCGAGGGCGGGGTGATGGAGGTGTGACAGGGATTGTTGGGGCCAGCTGTCATCCCGCCCTGTTCAACTCACAAGGGGGTGTAGGGCGTCCTGGGCCACCCACCCTGGTTTTATTTACTTCCAAGCCACTGTGAGGTCTGGGAGTCACTCCCAGGCAGGGCCCTCTCCCTGGCAAGCGAGTCATCTCAGGGGGGTGGGAATCGCCCAGGGCAGTGCCTTTGAGAGATGTGGCTGACTCTGTCTCAGTTCTCCAGGGTGGTCAGCCTGTAATTTCAAGATTTACTGGCCTCACGGAGATAGCCACAAATGGGGCAACAACAGTAATTACAAGAGGCCTCTCTGCTAATCCCCAGTTACAAATGCTAGTTAGAAGCGAAAGAAGCTTCATGCAAGCATTTCCTGGACTTGCATGGGCCCTGGGTCCTTTTAGCTTTTATTTTCCTCTCCTTAAAGAAGGGAAAAAAAGGAGAGAGAGACAGAGACAGAGAGATTGAGTCAGAGAGACAAAGAGAGAGAGAGAGAGAGAGAGAGAGATTGATTCTTATTTAATTTCACTGTGGCCACTAGGAATTAGAAAGAGTCTTTGAAGTTCAAATTATTTTAATGCTTTTTGGTTTGTTTTATATTTGGAATTGGAAAAAATTAGGAAGCTGGATTCTTAAAGCTCATGAGAACCATGCTGTAGGTTCTGCCAGTTTGTGGCTGAAGATGGGCTGAACAGAATGGTTTTAGGGAAAACGTCTCCAGACTGAGCAAAAGCAATGAAACTTCTGGGACTCTTGCCCTCCTTGGAGAAGCCTGGAACGTGAGTGAGTCCTGGTGGCTGTTCCCCCACTCCAAGCCCTGTTGGAGGGGGCCCTGTTTCATATTGTGCTCATTATCCTTAAAGAATCTTCCTTGAGTCAGTAGGAACTTTAACCCCATGTGTTGTGTGAAAGTAACAAGAGACAGCCCAGGCTTCTGGAGGTGGTTCATGCCCTTTGCCAGACCATTTGCCCTCCTGGTCTTGGCCTCTCTGGAGGCAGTTAAAGGTCATTCCCTGAACCCAGGAGGGCTCTGAAAATGGAACTGACCCCAGAGGAAGAGAAAAGCATTCAACTGTTTGCTTCTGATTCTTATCTTAGTTTCCAAATGTTTAAACTCACCCTCGGCTCTTTTGATGTGCTTCTGAGGGCTACACACACCCACGGCTGAGGCTGCTTCATAGCACAGGGAACAGAGGGAGGCCATGGTCATAGGTCAGGCCATCTGCACTCCCTTCCCTCGAAAGGCCCATTTCTTTAAAAGGCCTGTGGTTTGAGACTTGCCCTTAGAATATCCCCTGGGCCCACCTTCTGCCCTGGAAGAGGCCATCTCCTCCTCTCTGTCTGTGGGTCCTCCTCTGCAGAGTGGGGAAGTTCTGAGTTCAGGTTTTCTTCTCTCCCACAGAGAGCTCCTATGTGGGGAGTAAGGCAGTGCAGTTACCATTAATAGCAGCTGGTGTGACGATAAACCTCTCCAACCCGTCCATCTGCTCCTGGAGTCAAACAAGCACTCAGGAGGGGGATGGAACTTCCCGCAGGGTTTTCCTTTCCCTATTCAGGCAATACTCTGACAGACCAGAATAAGAAAAACATTTTTTACTGAAATAGCCGACACTTTTCCTCTGCTCCAGTGAGCAGGTTCCAAAGTGGCGATTCCTAGAAGTTGAGCCCAAGCATATTTATTTGGTCTTGACCAAAGTGCCCTGATTTGGGGCACACTCACCAAATCCTTGGAAACCAGGTAGATGTCTGGGGCTTAGAAATGAGGGTACGTATTTTGCAGATCTGAATTCAAGTGTTGACTCTCTCACCTACCGGCTCAGAGATGGTGAGTAAGGCACGCCAGCTCTCTGTGCCCCAGGCTATGTTCACCACATGGGAATGATGGCAACATGGGCCATGGGTGAACAGACGACAAATTCCAGCACACTGAATGGCAGACAATGTCTAGCAAGCACTTAATCAAAATGCCTATTGAACTTGAGTTTGAATGAACAGATGAGCCTTCTCTCACAGCCTTCTTGTACCACATACTGGAAGTCTAGTGTCCCCTGGTTGAGGAGGGTTCCCCCAGCTGCACATTTAACAACAAATGAGTCAAGCGAAGCTTCTATTAAAACCCATGCCAAACCCTGAACCCCAAACCTGCTTATTAACAATCAAGCTTAGTCACACACCTCTTTTTAGGCTTATTCTCTTTTCTTTTTTAGCTACCATTTATTGATCACTGTTGGCCAGCTCCCGCTTTTTTTCAAACCTTTTGCATGTAGTGTCTCATTTAATTCTTAAGTAATACTTGTGAGATGCGGTAGTTAATTTTTTTTAAAAGATTTTATTTATTTATTTGTCAGAGAGAGGGAGAGTGAGAGAGTGAGCACAGGCAGGCAGAGGCAGAGGGAGAAGCAGGCTCCCTGCTGAGCAAGGAGCCCGATGTGGGACTCGATCCCAGGACACTGGGATCATGACCCGAGCCGAAGGCAGCTGCTTAACCAACTGAGCCACCCAGACGTCCCTGTGGTAGTTAATTTTATGTGTCAAACTGACTGGCTCATGGGCTGCCTGGATATATAATCAATCATTATTCCAGGTGTCTCTGTGAAGGTGGTTTGTGATTAACATTTAATCACAATGGTGGATGTGATTAACCTTTAAATTAAAACTGAATAAAGTAGATCACTCTCCCTTACATGGGTGGGCCTCATCCAATCAGTTGAAGACCTGACTAGAACAAAAAGGCTGACCTTCCCCTGAGTAAGAGAGATTTTTACTTCCTGACAGCTTTCGAACTAGGACATCAGCTTTTCCCAGCCTTCAGTCTTACAAGGAAACATTGGCTCTTCCTGGGTCTTGAGCTTGTTGGCCTTCAGACTGGAACCACACCAATGGCTCTCCTGGTCTCCAGCTTGTTGCCTCACACTGCAGATCTTGGGACTTGTCAGCCTCCATAACTGTGTGTTCCAATTCCTTATAATAAATCTCTCTTTACCTATCCCACTAGTTCTGTTTCTCTGGAGAACCCAGACCAACGTATGAAGTTGGAACCATATTGGGTATATGTCGTAGATTCAAATCCTGCCTGCATCCCTGGCCTCAATTTCCTGATCATTAAAATAGAAACATATTTATTTGGCTTATCATGGTATTAAATGACATATGCAAATGCTGAGAACAGTGCTTGGTACATAGGACTTTTGTGGTAAGTGTTAGCTGTTAGGACAACTGAGAAGCTCACAGAGGTTAAGTTAACTGCCGAAAACCATATAGGTCCTGACAGAGCTCTACTGGCTAATTCAAGAACCTTCTCTATCCTTTGGACCAAATTCCTTTCCAAATGCTTTCCTCACCACGGAGTGATCTTACCTTGTGAAGTAGGCTGACTGCGACAGAGCTGTGATCGAACCCCCATCATTCAACGGCATGGCTGTGTGGGTGACTTTGGTGTAGGAGCAGCTCTTACCCATGGCCCACCGTTCTCTGTAAGATTGAATGGGACCCAGAGCTTGCATTTGCCCTTTTGGTGGTCTGCTTCTGTTTCTTCCTCTACCTCCTGCCCTCCCCAGAGCCCTCCATCTGCCTTGCTCTTCACCCTCTGGCCAGCCTGCTGGAATTATCCCCTGGCTGTGGTAGCAGGCTGTGCTCCCTGAGCCACTCTGAGTGGGGCTGTTTGGCATGGAGGCACTGGGCATAGAACACAGTGTTAGGGCCTGGGGGGTGTGGAGGGAGGGAAACATGGCCCAACTCCTGAGGTGCCACAGTCAAAAATGAGGGACATAGGACATGCCAAGGAAAGGCCTGAGAACAACATTGAGCACCTGGGGCCACATAGGCACAGAGCATGACCACTTCCACTTACCCAGATAAATGACAGGAAATGATCACTGAAGGCACTGAAACTAGATATGGCCAGTCAGGAAGGATACCAGGAGGAGGTGTGCTGAGGACTGTTCTTGAAGAATGGATATGATTTAAGAGTCAATGGGAATGCACATATATGAATTTCTTCAGTAATTATAATTTTTAGCCTAAAGCTGGAAATGATAATGTCCACTTATGAAACGCTATGAGCCAGAGATACCTTGTGTACCCGTATAGGGCCTTTTACACATTAGTTTATTTAATCATCTCATTGCATCAAATTCCCTCAGTTATTATAGTTATGTTCATCAAAATAGCAGTAATAATGATAATCTTTGATTAAGCAATTATGGTAGACCAGATGTCCAAGGACTGTGTTTAGTATCATTCTATATATGTAGCAAGCTGTGGCACAGAGAGGTTGAGTGACTTGCCCCACATCACACAAGTGAGGGGGGTAAGTGGTGAGTCCAAATATGACATAACAGAATTGAAATCACAGGGATGACCCAAACTTGCTCTACTCCTCTAATTTGCCAATCTATTTTTTTGAGAATTATCACATGGCAAAATGTGTCATTCATGTATGCAGATCATATGCAAGGTGATGTGCTGGTGTTGAGTGTTGTAAGAAGATTGTCTCTGTGCTCAAAGAATTTTCCATTTCATTGTTGTGCTTGTGATGAGTATCAGTGCTTTACGTTGAATAAAACCATCGATAGAGAGGTTCTCTTCTGGTAAGGTTTTTTTGTGTGTCTGGCCTGGTAAGACCAGGATTTACATGAAAAATATTGACCAAGAGCTTCATTGATAAGTTCATTTCCTGAGTAGAATTAATTTACTTGTTTTTCATGGTTAATACACACTAATGAAATGGCAATCAGTGTGGCATTGGCTTTTCCCCCCACCCACTTGGTAGCACGGCACCTACTCGTGGTTGCCAGCTTCTGTCATGGCCCGTAATGATCCCTGCCTCTTGGTACTTGCCCCCGTGGAATCTCTCTCCTTGAGTATAAGCTGGACCTACTGATTTCCTTCTAATGAAGGGAATACAGCAAAATGCTGGGATGTAAAAAGAGAACAAAAACAAAAATAAAAACAAACCCCCAAAACCCACAAACACACACACACAAACAAACATACAAACAAAAAAATGCTGGAATGTCACTTTTGTGATTACGTACCAAGAAGCCTGACTTCCATCTTGTTGGCTCTCTGTCTCTGGGCAACAGCCAGTGGGGAACTGAGTCTGGACAACAACCACGTGATCAAGCTCAGGAGCAGATCTTTCCTCCAGGAAAGGCTATAGATAAGACAATGGTTCTTCTTCTTCTTCTTTTTTTTTCCTTTTGTTTTGGAGAGAGAATGCATGCAAGTAGGGGGAAGGCAGAGGAAGAGAATAGGAAGCAAGCGCCCTGCTTAGTGTGGAGCCGGTGTGGGGCTGGATCCATGACCCTGACAGGATCACGACTAAAGCTGAAATCAAGAGTCAGACACTCAACTGACTGAGCCACCCAGTCACCTCAAAACTGCTGCTCTTACTGACACCTTGGACCCACCCGAGCCATGCCCAGGTTTGTGACTTTTAGAAACTTTGAGATGAGAAAGTTGTTTCAAGCCAGTAAGCTTGGGGTGACTTGTTATGTAGCAATAGAGAACAACAGACCTTAGAGAATCAGGTACTATCTGACATCATGCTTCTATAAGCCCTTTCCCTTGTCCCTTAGCCCAGCCCACCTGTGCCCTTCCCTAAAATAAAGAATATAGATTTTTAAAAAAGGCCTTTTCTGGGACGCCTGAGTGGCTCAGTTGGTTAAGCCGCTGCCTTCGGCTCGGGTCATGATTCCAGGGTCCTGGGATCGAGTCCCACATCGGGCTCCTTGCTCGGCGGGGAGCCTGCTTCTCTCGCTGCCTCTGCCTGCCTCTCTGCCTGCTTGTGTGTACTCTCTCTCTCTCTCTCTCTGGCAAATGAATAAAATCTTAAAAAAAAAATTAAAAAAAGGCCTTTTCCATGTTGTGGTATCTAAAATGATAATCTCCCTCCTTGGGCAATTCACCAGTGGTCAGCTCTTGGCCCTCATCTTTCTTGAGCTTTAGAAGTGGTTAACACAATTGATCACTTGTTCCTCCTTCACACATTTTCTTCCCTTATCTTTAGGTCATTGCACTGCCCTGGTTTCCCTCCTACCTCACCAGCAGCTCTGTCTCAGCCTCATTTCCTGGTTCAGTCTCTTCTTCCCAACCTGTGAACCCCAGAAGACTCCACATTTGAGACCTCGGGCCTCATCTCTCCTCTATGGACTCACTCCCTTGGGGCTCACATTCCATTGTGTGACTTATATTTCAAACTCAGGCTTCTCTTTTGAGTCTAGACTTGTTTATCTAATTCTGCACTTGAGGTGTCTACTTGGAAATGGAATCGACATTTCAAATTCCATGTGTCAATTGGCTCTTGGTGTTTCCCTGACCACCTGCTCCATCTAGAGCTGGACCCATCGAGTTGATGGCAACTCTAGACTCTGCTTAGGCCAAACACTTTGGGATCATCTCTGTTCCTCTTTTTCACATTGTCAATAAATCCTGTCAACTCTATCTTTTATTTTTTAAAACACATCTTGACTGCAAGCTCACTACCACCATGGATGTTGTCCAGGTCCAAGTACACTTTTCTCCAGGATTACTGCACTGGCCGCCAGCTAGCCTCTCTGCTTCTTCCTTTACCCTATTTGGAATGTTCTCTGTACAACAACCTTAGCAGTCTTTTCAAAACCAGAAGTCAGGTGAGGCCACTCCTCTGCTCTAGCCCCTCCAATCCCAAGATTCTACGTGGGATGTCCTTGGTCTTCTGCTGCAGCAACAGTGGCTCTGGCTGTTCCTGGAGAACCTGCCTGTCACATTCTTGCCTTGGGTCTTTGCCCTGACTCTTCCCAGGGTCTGGATGTCCAACATCCATCACCTGCTTCAGGTCTTTCTTCAGATGTCACCTTCTCACTGAGAGGCAATTAAAAATCACAACACTAACCTCTAGGACGCCCCCACCCCCACCCCACCAAATCCTTATCTGGATTTGCTTTTTCTCTTCTCCATTTTGCATGTCACCTTCTAACATACTATATTATTTACTTTTTAAAAGTTGGGGTGCCTGAGTGATGAAGTTGGTTGAGCATCTGACTTGGTTTTGGCTCCGATTGTGATCTCAGGGTCATGACATCAAACCCCACGTCAGGCACTGCACTCAGCATGGAGTCTGCCTGAGATTCTCTCTCCTTCTGCCCCTCTGCATCATGCACTCTCTCTCAATTAAAACAATAAATCTTTAAAAAAATGTATGTTTGCCATAATTAGACAAGACAAAGAAAAGGCATCCGGATAATAAAGGAAGAAATAAAACTATCTCTATTTGCAGATGATGTGATATACAGAAAATCCTAAGAAATTCACTAAAAACTATTAAAACTAATAAATGAGTTCAGCAAAGTTGTAGGATACAAGATCAATATAAAAATATATTGTGTTGAACAATCCAAAAATTAAATTAAAAAAAAATTCCACCTACATAGTATCAAAATGAATAGCATGCTTAAGAATGAATTTAATAAGGGGAGCCTGGGGGGCTCAGTGGGGCTCTGCCTTCAGGTCAGGTCATGATCTCAGGGTCCTGGGATTGAGCCTTGCATCGGGCTCTCTGCTCAGTGGAAAGCCTGCTTCCCACCCACCCCCTGCCTGCCTCTCTACCTACTTGTGATCTCTCTCTGTCAAATAAATAAATACAATCTTCAAAAAAATGAATTTAATAAATTTAAATTTAATAAAGTGCAAGGCTTGTACGCTAAAACCAGAAGGCACAACTCAAAGAATTAAATGGAGAGATGGCTTGTGTTCATGTGTTGGAAGACTTCGTGCTGTTAAGATGGCAGTACTTCCCGAGTTGATTTATAGGTTCAAGGCAATCTCTATCCAAATTTCAACAGCACTTTTTTTTTTTTTTTTTTTTTAGAGATTAGTAAGCTGATTCTAAAACTTACATAGAAATTCAAGGGACCCAAAATAACCACACATTTTGAAAAGGAAGAACAAAGCTGGAGGACTCTACTTCTAAATTTCAGAACCTACAGGGCTATAGTAATCAAGACATTGTGCTATAGATATAAGGACAGACTTGTAGATCAATGGGATAAACTTGAGAGTCCATGTATTTATGCTCCATTGATTTCAAGGGTACCAAAACAATCAAATGATGAAAGAAAAATCTTTTCAACAAATGGTACTGGGACAGCTGAATATCCACAGCCAAAAGCCTGAAGTTGGACGCTTACCTTATATAATATACAAAAAATTAACTCAAAATGCATCATCGTCCTACCCACCTGTAAACACTAAAAGCATAAAACTCTTAGAAGAAAATAGAGCAGGGAACTTATGTGGTCTTGGGTTAGTAAAGCTTTCTTATATATGAAATATACAAGCATAAGTGGCAAAAGAAAAATAGATGAATTGTATTTAATCAAAATTGAAAAAAGTTTGTACTGCAGATGATACCATCCAGAAAGTGAGAAGACAAGCCAGACAACTGAAGAAAATATTTTCAAATCATATGTCTGATAAGTATACAGTATATATATAGAACTCTTATAACTCAACAACAAAAAGACAAACAACCTAACTCAACAATGCAGAGAAGACCTGAAGAGCCGTTTCTCCAAAGAAGGCAGACCAATGGCCAAGAAGCACATACTAAGATGTTTAATGTCATTAGTCATTGCAGAAATAGACATTAAAAATCCCAGTGAGATACTACTTCTCACCCACTGAGATGGCTGTAATAGAGATGAAAAGGAATGTAAGAAAGTGTCAGTGAGGATGTGGAGAAATAGGGGCTCTTGTGCACTGCTTGTGGAAGTGGAAACTGGTTCAGCAACCATGGAAAACAGTTTGATGGCTTCTCAAAAAGTGAAACACAGGGTTACCAATTCTACAACTGGAAACATACCTGAGAGGTATATTACTTATCTATGAGTGTTCATAGCGGCACTATTCATGGCAACCCAAAGGTTACCCCTATTTACAACCCAAATAAACATTAGCTCATGAATGAGTAAATAAAATGTGGTATATCCATACAGTGAGATATTATTTGGCCCTAAAAAGGAATGAATGATACGTACTACAACATGGATGAGTCTTTAAAGATTATTTATTTATTTATTTGACAGACAGAGATCACAAGTAGGCAGAGAGGCAGGCAGAGAGAGACAGGGAAGCAGGCTACCCGCTGAGCAGAGAGCCTGATGCGGGGCTCCATCCCGGGAACCTGGGATCATGACCTGAGCTGAAGGCAGAGGCTTAACCCACTGAGCCACCCAAGTGCCCCGGATGAGTCTTAAAAACATTAGGGTAGATGGAAGAAGTCAGTCACAAAAAGTCCCATGTTACATGAATCCATTTATATGAACTACTCAGGCAAATGCATAGGGAAGGAACGCTGAGTAGTGGTTACTAGAGGCTGAGGTAAGGCGGGGGGGCAGTGGAACGGGGACCGGCTGCTAATGTGTTTGTGGTTTCTTTTTGTGGCAAAGAAAATGATGGTTACACAACTCTGGGTATAATAAAAACCATTGAATTGTATACTTTAAATGGACATGTTTTCTGGTATGTGCATTATATCTCAATAAGCTCTTTGAAATAAATTATGTTTATATATTGACTGTCTTCTCTAACAAGAATGTAAGTGACATAAGAGCAGGAATCCTTGTCTGTCTTCTCCACTCATGTATTCTCAAGCCCAGAGGACAATGCCTGGTGCTTGGGAAATATTTACCATGTGAATAAATATAGGACTGTTTTGTGCTGACTTTTTCATTTCCGAAAACCATAAAGACCCCCACATTAGGCAAGACTGCTACCTATGGTTCATTATATAAACCTACGTGTAAAGGAATTAATTTGCTACTTTTTAAAAAAATATTTTATTTGTTTATTAGAGAGAGAAAATGAGACAGCACAAGCGGGGGTAGTGGCACAGATGGGGGGTGTGTGTACAATCAGGCTTCCCAGTGAGGAGAGAGCCAGATGTGGGACTTGATCCCGGGACCCCAAGATCATGATCTGGGCTGAAGGCAGACACTCAACCAACCAAGACACCCAGGTGCCCTTAGATGGAATTTGGAACAGAAGTGGTGGAGAAAATAAGAGAACTCTGGAGGATGCCTGGCCTCCATGGGAGAGGAGGCAGGACGGGTTGTGGCAATGAGGGTTGGGCCTCATTCCATGACAATGGCCGGCTCTAAGTCAGAAGGTGTAGACTGGTGACCCAGGAGCCCTTCTGGCCTTGGATACGTTTTCATGGCTCCTGGCAGTACATCTAACATCTATATGTGAGTTCCAGAAAGGTGCCCTGGTCTCTGGCTAACACCACTCTTAGTCAGCCTGCTGTTAAGATGCAGGACTTGGTGGGAGAAGCTTGACTGGATTTTATCCTCCATGGGCATCCTTGAGAAGTGGACTTGCCATACAACCTTATACAGCGGCTCGGGCATTAAAAAGATTGTCACTAGGTTTCAGGATTCAAGGACATACAGCATCTAAGGGAGGGGATGCCAGGAAATGCCAGCAGAGGAGTAGAGACCAAGAGAAGACAGGTTAAGGTCCATGATCACACTTGTTAGTGATGGTGCTTTCTCCTGGTGGAGAGTCCGGGAAGCACTGTAGGGCCCAGGCCTCAGAATATCCCAGCCTGGAGAGAGGGAGCTGGGGCATTGACACACCAAGTCCTATCAGCTGGTGAGGCCTGCTCCTGGGCATTAATTCCCTGGCCAGTCCAGCCTTTGCACTCGGGCAGCAGAGCCTTCCAGTGCTTCAGAGAAACCGCCAGGCCCAGAGATGCTGTTATGGGGCCCTGGGAAGTCAGCTTGCACACACTGAAATGGTCAGGTCCTAGGATTTAAGCCCAGTACCCCTTTGTTTCTTTTTGGTTGACAACATTTTAAAAGTGAGAGCTCTTATGCAAAAAGATGCATTTTTGGTTTCTTGAAGAAAAAGTGTGACAAGGGGCGCCTGGGTGGCTCAGTCGTTAAGTGTCTGCCTTCTGCTCAGATCATGATCCCAGGATCCTTGGATTGAGTCCCACGTCTGGCTCCCTGCTCGGCCGGAAGCCTGCTTCTCCCTCTCCCACTCCCCCTGTTTGTGTTCCTTCTCTCACTGTGTATCTCTCTGTTAAATAAATAAATAAATAAATAAATAAATAAATAAATAAAATCTTTACCAAAAAAAAGAAAAAGAAAAAGAGAAAAGAAAAAGTGTGACGAGCTGGCAAGTGTAGGCTGACATTCCCACTTGTGGAAGGGGCCTCTGTCACAATTCCTCAGCGGCCCCTTCCAGCCTCCTGCCCTTGGTCACATCTCGGACATGGCCCTGGTGATCGCTTGCATCTGTGATTCTTGCCTGAGACCACACAACTCCTAGCCCAGGGTGCACGGGAGATGGCGAGCCAATGTGCCCTGTGAAAAGTGGCAAAAAGGAAAACAAGATATAAATGGATTTTTTCCCCCATTTCTCCCCAAAGAGCTATGACCCGCACATGCTCGGTTTGTGAGAGTGTTGAAAACTCTTGCTAGTATTTTCATCTGTGTGGCTCCTTCTGCCCTCCCCCAAACCTAGGAGGGGTCAGGAGTTTGATCCCGGGCCCCTTCATGCATGACCGACCCCTGGACTCGCATGACCAAGCCTGAGACTCTTGAGGACTCAACAGGCCAGCCCTTGTGTGGAGTCTCTGGTCTGGGCCTGGCCTGGGGCCAAGGCTTGGTGGTGTCGCCTGCTGGGGAAATCTGCTGATGCTGGTGACTCGGGGCCCAAGTAGGGCAGAGAGGGGGCCAAGCTGGAGCTCCTGGACCAGGTTCCAGGATGCCTGCTGGTAGCACCTCCATAATCCATTGTCATGGAAAGCGGTGGGAACAGTGGCTTTCATAAACTCGTCTCCGCACCTCGAATGCAGGACGGGCTACCATCAAGGAACAGCAAAACAACTGTTGCAGAGCCAATCTTTGAACTTAGAGTCTGCAAATATAGAAAATCTGATTGTGGGCTCCTGTGGTTTTTGGCATCGGCCTCTATCTCTGCAACCCTCTCCCGGGTTACGTGTCAATTCTATAAAGGTGAGTTCTATCCTTAGGCATCTCTCTCTATCTCTTTGTGGTCTCTCCACAGGGTTCTCTCTAGCATGTCCATGTCAGAGCTGTGGGACTTCTTAGAGGCAGGCTTAGGGCTCCCATGGATCGTGTCCCTAGAAGGAGAGAGCCCCCAGTCACCATTTATGATCTAGCTTTGGAAATCAATGCGCATCACTTCCACAGACTCTACATGTGGGAGAAGTCACAAGGCCTGCCCAGGATCAAAGTCTGTCCATCTCTTGACAGGGGAGCCCCAAGGTCCTGGGAGAGCTCGGAGAAGAAAAAATAGTACTATTTTTGGAAAGTGTAATCTGCTATGGTCTCCTACTTGGGTCCTAGTCTATGGGGTGGGGTGCAAGCCCAGGGTTGCTGGAAACTCTGGGGCTCTTGTGGGCCATTGGCATCGTTTGTCAGTGGAATTAGCCAGTGGAAATGAGACCACCATATTATGACAACTGCCTTTGCCCCAGGGTGGTGTTTGGGGTTTGGGTGAACTACCAGTAACTTCTGCTTCAGAGATTGATACTAGAATAAATGGAAGAAATGTCAGATTACAGTCAATATTCATCAAATTTCTGGGGTTTACTAGGTGATAGGCCTGCTCTTAACATTTCCAGGGTTCAAAGCAAGCATACATCGGGTGGCCTATTTACCAGATGTCTAACTATTTACAATGTACAAATACAGACACTGTAATTATAAAATTTATGAACTAATTCTCAAATAAATCTCTTACCTTGCCCTCTTGTCAAATGCTTTTCATAACGACCTGGTAGGATAAATTTGAATTGGGATTTCTTGGATTTGGGAGTCCCTGAGTGGGAAGCCCCCAGCCAAACCCTGCCTGCTTCACCAGCCAGCTGTTCACACCTCAAGGGTTTGAATATGCCGATTGGCGTATTCAAACTCTATCTGCACAACCTTTAAACAGCCCCCTCTCGGTCAGTTCTTGGGCCTACCATGCAGACCTTGGAAGTATGAGTCATCATGGGAGGTAGATCGGGACATGAGGCCCTCCAGCTCTGGGAGCAGGCTTGGAAGCTCTTTGAGCAGAGAAACTGGATCCCAGTTACTGCAAGTGTAGATTAGAAAAGAAGATCTGGGCTCCAGGTGGGCCTGTCCTGAGCTTGTGGCCTCCTCACTCCACATGGAGGACTGGGAGTGGCAGAGACGCAGAAGAGGGCCAGACGAGTCCTCTGGAAGTGGATGGTGGTGGTGGTGCATAGGGCAGGGCTTTTCTTGCCCAGGCCCCCTGATGTCCAGCTTGGTGTCTAGCCACCCTTCCCCACCCGCCCCCCGCCCCCCACCGGCTACTGGCCACGCTCATGGCCTCAGGGGTGCTTTCTTTGGGTAGATCTGGAGAGATTTCCCCAGGTGGGTGGCATGTAGCCCTTGTATGTCTTCAGTGTTTATGAAGATGGTCCATATTTTGTTTTTAGTTCCAGTAAAAGCAGAGGAGACTGGGAATTAGAGGGATTCTTGCACAGTGATACCTGCCAATCACACACACTTTCCTTCAGAACTTCCTGGAAATAATAACTGCTGGGTACCCATGCACTGTATGAATGCTGTCTACGCACCATTTCCTTTCATCCTTACTGGGCACGAGTAAGTGCCTTATGAGGCACTTCCCTTACTTTCCACCTCCTACAGGTGAGAAAAGGGGGGAATCAGAGAGGTTAAGTAGTGTGCCCAAGGTCACACAGCTAGTGAGTAGCTGTTTAAGGATTTGAACTCAGGTTTCTTTAACTTGAAAGCTCATGCTCTTCACCATGACTCTTGAGGACAGCTTATATAAACAATGAAATCATTACCCCTTGAATTATTGCCTAGTGGCTTCCTGGGAGCCTCTTTTTCTAGGGAGAGGATATCCCTGGATGCAGGAAGTGAGCCACCAACTAGTTTTCCTGCACACATCCTCTGAAACTTGCATTTCGCATCCTGGCTTTGCCTTCAGCAGGAGCATCCGTGAGAAGAAGCTGTGGCTGAATCAGACCACACAATGCTTTTGTGATGTGGAAATAGGCCAGTGAAATGGGGGAAGGGATTTTTTTCTGTTTGGTCCACTGCCAAACCAATTCAAGACATACATAAAATTTAAGTCTTTGATTCCTCTTATTTTTGTTTCCCCTCTGCATTTGGCTTTCCCATGAGCAGTCTTTCATTCCATTTACTACTATCTTTGATTGAATTATGACACCGGAAGAATTTGCAGAAGTAGCCAGAGTCAATGGGTCTTGCTAATCCTGTGGTTAGAAGGTTGAATCAGCAAACACTTGGGTGTGAAGTGTCCAGGGCCAATTTCATTATGGACCCCATTTGGAAAACGCAGGTGAGAAAAATCATATTAATAACCCGAAAAGGAGACCTTGAGTGGGTTTCCCTATGTCACTTATCCCTGGCTGCCCTATGGTACGCTGCAGAATTCTGACTCTCCCATAAGGAACCCATCTATGCCTAGGACCCTGCTTTCTCATCTGGAAACAGAACTCTTTATTCAACTTCACAATTGTTCTTGGTGAGGTAGCAACTGAGGTCCAAGGTAGCAGCTCTGCTTCCAAAGAACAGTTCCCAGGCTATATTCTATCTTGCTGCTGCTGACTGAGGAAGTCTATGAATGTGTGTGTATGCTTGATTGCGAAGTAACCCACCACTGTGGGGCATTGTTCTAAAGAAGTCAGAGAAAGGTTGATATGGTCGACAGCAGGGTTATTCTTGATTTTTTTTTACCCCTCCTTCCATTTATGTCTTTTTCTTTTTGACTGCGCATGGTGAATATTTTCCTGCTCCAACTGATGTGGGGTTTGGCCACGTGGCTTGCTTGGCTAGCCGGATATTAGTGGATATAATATAAATGAAACGAACACTTGAAATGTGCTTATGTGATTAGGTCTGTCCTCTTTTCTTCATTTGCTGCCATGCTGATGTGCTCTGGAGATCTCGTTTGTCCCCAGAGACAGGGAAAGGTGAGGAGACCCAAACCACATCTGCAGCCTGGCAGCACCAAGCCTGGCTGACCACAGAGATGTGAGCTCGGAGGCCTAATAAATCCTTATTGTTGTAGCTGTAGGTAATTTTGCAACGATATTGCAAAAACTCATGGATACGGTCTATCAGAGTTCTTGAGAGAAACAAAACCCATTAGATATATAGAGATATACAGAAGGAGGTTGATGACGACAGATTGGTTTGGGTGGTTACAAATGTTGAGACCTGCTACTCTGGCTGTGTGTGACCTGGAGGCTCCAGAAAGCCCGGGGTGTATGTAGTACCAGTCCGATTCAGAAGGCCCAAGAACCAGGAGCACCGATGTCCAAAGGCACAGGGCTGTGAAGTTCATGGCTGAGGTAAAACCATGAAATAAACACTGAGAGAAAAAAAGGAACATTGTATGTGTACTCGTCAGGACCAAATTTCTCAAGACTACCTTCTCAGAGATGAGTGAATTGTTTGTGTGTGCGTAGATGGGGCCCTTTCTGTTGATTTTTTTCACTCTTTGGGTGTGGATTTGTTGGAAAGGATTACTTCTTTTGTAAACTGGTATCTGAATGACCTCTTAAAGCCACCCTGGGACAATATGTTTTGTCTCTGTTTCTCTTTCTGTATCCTCTCTCTGGGTGATCCCACTCCGTTCCACAGCTGTAGACCCATCTTGAACCAGATCAGCTGAAATTCGATCTTACACAGGTGTTAACTGGAGGACTTCACTGATCGGTAGAATGGTTACCACCCATAAAGCATGTCTGACATTGAACTGATGTTCACCTTCCAAAATGATCCCTGCGTCCCCTTCCATCTTGGTGAACAAGAGAGTTCATCCTTCTGATTGCTCAGGCCAAAACCAAGGAGTCCTTCTGACCTCTCCCATTCTTTCATTCCTTATGTTCAATCTGTCAGCAAATCAGGTGGACTCTGTTCAGTACCTATCCAGAATGCAACCGTTTCTCACTGCAACCAAGGCCACTTCACTGGCCCAGGCCACCATTAACCACTAACCGTCTTTCTGTTTAAACCCTGGACACCTTTAGTCTATTCTCGACGCAGTGGCCAGAAGGATTCTGTTAGGGTGGAAGTCACCCACGTCAGGCCTCTGCTTCTCATTTCACTCATAACAAAAGACAAAGTTCCTGCTCTGGCCTATACAAAGCCCCCACATCCCCTCTGACTCCACTCCTTCTGCTCTCTCTTCCTCACCCCACTTAGTCAGCTGGGCTCCTTGCTTTTCTTTCTTTTTCTTTTTCTTTTTTTTTTTTTTAAGATTTTATTTTTTTAAAAAGATTTTATTTAGGGGCGCCTGGGTGGCTCAGCGGGTTAAAGCCTCTGCCTTCGGCTCAGGTCATGATCCCAGGGTCTTGGGATCGAGCCCCATGTCGGGCTCTCTGCTCAGCAGGGAGCCTGCTTCCTCCTCTCTCTCTCTCTGCCTGCTTCTCTGCCTACTTGTGATTTCTGACTGTCAAATAAATAAATAAAATAAAAAAAAAAAGATTTTATTTATTTGTCAGAGAGAGTAAGAGAGAGAGAGACAGCAAGTGCACAAGCAAGAGGAAATGGCAGGCAGAGGGAGAAGCAGGCTCCCCGCTGAGCAGGGAGCCTGATGCAGGACTCGATCCCAGGACCCTGGCACCATAACCTCAGCCCAAGGCAGATCCTTAATCAACTGAACCACCCAGGTGCCCCAAGATTTTATTTATTTTGGGAGGTGGGGAGGGGCAGAGGGAGAGAGAGGGGGAGGGAGAATCTCAAGCAGACTCCACGCTGAGCGTGGAACCCAACACGGGACTTGATCTCACGACTTATGAGATCATGATCTGAGCCGAAATCCAGAGTTGGAGGCTTAACCGACTGAGCCACCCGGCACCCCTCGGCTCCTGGGTTTTCATGAAATACGCCGTGTTTTGTGCTTGTTGTTCCTGCTGTTGGGAATACCGTTCCCTCCCCAGGACTCGGTGTGGCTCCCTCTCTTCTTTCAGGTTTTCACTCAAAATCATATTCTCAGTGCAGAAGGTACATAATAAATACCTGTAAGATGAGAGAACGAGACGGATGCTCAGGGAAAGGGTATTCAGGTGAATACCACCCCCTGTTTGTCACACTCTGTCTCCCAGCATGGGCTCCAGCCAATCCATACCATCTTTGTTGGTGACACCTCACTTACCATGTGTCAGGTCCTGTGCCCAGCGCTTCCTCTGCTCCACCCCACCTGCTTCTCCATCCTGCTCAGGAACCAGATGTCGTCATCCCTGACACTGGCGGTGCCCCGTGCTGAGTCCCGGGGTCTTCCAAGGCCACCTCCTGAGCTCATCTTGTATGAACTCATCTAGGCTTGGAGAGTGTTTCCCCTGCACTATGACCCCAATTTAGAGGGATGGAGGGTTTTCCTCCTAATCTGACCCTCCAAGAGCCCAGGGCCATTTGAAGTCTTGCGGCAGCTCAGGGAAGACGGACCCAGGACTGGACGTGACTCCCAGTAGGCCACAAGAGCCTCACTCAGTGTCTGGCTCTCTGTTTGCTGACTGAATCAGTGAGGGCCCTCTTGTCAATGCCTCCTGGGGGCCGCCTCAGTATGGGACAGCAGAAAATGAAACAAGTCAAAGGGACAAACAGGCTTAGGTCATTTTTATAGCAACAGTATTTGGTCAAAGTTGGAGTAATATAAAATCTAGCCCAAACAACCGGAGGGTTCTGGGTGGTCTCTGAGCTCTGAGGGGTATAACTACATGTAATGGGGTGAAATTGAGCAAAGGAAAATGCTCTCACAGGGAAGCTGATTATATGTTGCCACTGGGTCCTAAGGAAGTGGTAAAATCCCCTCACTGAAGTCAATTTTGACTACTTTGGGGAAGTACTCATCAGGCACAGAATGAGTGTGGGGGCTGCCTTGGGGGAGTGTGTGGCTTCCTCCATCCCATAGAGCCTCTAGAAGGCAGCAGGGTCTTCTTCATGAAAGAACCTAGTTTAAGACCAGTGTTGGAAAGTTTGATCTAAAAAAGCATTTTGAGGAGATTGTGTGGGAACCTTTAGTATTTCCTGAGTTTATAATCCATAGACAGGAATGAGTTTGTTTCTCATCTCTCAGAACAATCTAGAAGCATCTCAGTGTAGATGGGAAGACAACAAACCTTCTGGAGGCCAACCGACCCCCAAAGTCTGCTTCAGAAACTCAGATGGAGTTTGCATTTTAAATTCCTTTTATGTGGATCAGAGTCTCGTGGGGTTCAGGGGTTTCTGGTCAGTTTCGGGGCAAGGACAGGAGACAATGGCAAAGAAATGTCCCCCCTTTCAGCAAGTATGTGAAGGTACGTGGTAGAGAAGATCTTTTTTTTTTTCTTTTTCCCAACTTGTTCAAGAAAACAAAGGACTTGAAATGACAGCTCTTAGGCCAAACTCAGTCACAGACGTGTTTTGCTTGGCCGATTCAGGGTTTTTAGAAAACTTGGAGCCAACATTTAAAAATTGGGTGATTTCACATAAATATCTGAATTTTGGAATGGCCTCACAATTCACTGGTATCCCAGTCCACACTCCAGTGGGGCAGAGGCCTCCGGTGCCCCTTTGAGATGAGGTTGTTTCTCGCCAGCTAACCGCCATCCCCACCACTGTGGGCCTTCTGTATCGCCATTCCCTGCCTTCTGGATTTTGGGTTTTGCCACTCCTGAGATAAAGTCATCTCTTCTTTCAAGAGGCAGGCCTGGGAATTTGAAAATTAAAGCAATTGCTTCATAGCACAAATAAATTGTACAGCAGTCTGAAAGCCATAAACCTCACGAAGAGTAATGCCTTACGAGAGTCTACGCGGGGACGGAAACAAATCATTCCTTGTCTTCGTTTGGGTTTCCTAGAAGCAGAGCCCAAGCCAAAGATTCTTATGCAAGGGATCTGTTGTGCTGGTGCTCCTAGAAGAGGGAGAACCAGGGAAGCAGGGCCCTGGGGAAGGAGCTGGACTCCAGGGGGCTCTGGAGCCAGAATGGCACCGCAGCCCTGGTCCCACTGAGGCAGGGGCCGTCCTACTGTCTGTCTCGGGGAGAGGTTGGTGGTGGGGGAACCTCCGGGCCAGAGGCTGGCAACCAGGGTGAGAAGGCTGTGAGCAGTTAGCAGATGGCGGGGGTGGGGGGGTGGGAGGGTGTGCCCTTGATGGATGGGATCCAAGTTACCACACCTTCCGCCACCAGTGGTAGAAGTAATTCTTACTACAGGAGAATGAACAAATACAGGAAAGTTTTCTTTTTTTTTTTTTAAAGATTTTATTTATTTATTTATTTATTTGACAGACAGAGGTCACAAGTAGGCAGAGAGGCAGGCAGAGACAGAGAGAGGGGGAAGCAGGCTCTCTGCTGAGCAGAGAGCCCGATGCGGGGCTCCATCCCAGGACCCTGGGATCATGACCCGAGCCGAAGGCAGACGCTTTAACCCACTGAGCCACCCAGGCGCCCCAAATACAGGAAAGTTTAAGGAAAAGTGAGTACTTAACCCACAGCTTGGAGATAATTGTTCACCTTTAGACACCGAATTATTCTTTCCTCTTTCCTTTAACTCTGAGTGCAGTCACTTGGGTTTGGTCCCCCTAAATTGTGGGAAATCCAGTGCCTTTGTCAGTGTTCTTGCCCATTCTTCGTGTGAGACCGAGAAGGAGGCCAAAGGTGGCCCACCTCTGCGGGGCTCTGAAATCCAGCAAGTGGTGGTGCAGAGGGGGCCTCTGGGACTCCGCAGGGCCAACCTGTCTGGAAACATCCTGACAGGGGCACCTGGGTGGCTCAGTCTGTTAAGCGTCTGCCTTCAGCTCAGGTCATGATCCCAGGGTCCTGGGATGGAGCCCCATGTCCAGCTCCCTGCTCAGCGGGAAACCTGCTTCTCCCTCTCCCTCTCCCTCTGCCTGCCTCTCTGCCTATTTGAGCTCTCTCTTTCTCTGTCAAATAAATAATAATTAAAAAAAAGAAAGAAAGAAAGAAAAAAACTCCCTGCCTGGCTTGAAGACTTCCTGAAGGTCTGGCCGGACCTCCCTGGGGCTGCTCCCACCCAGCTCTTCTTCCCTCCCTCCTCCGCTCTGAACCAGACTGCGTTGCCTCTGCTGACTCTCCCAGCCCCCCCCCCCCCCCAGCTCAGTTTTCTCTCAGGGCATTTCCCCTAACGAAATCCTTGCAGGTTCCATCCTGTCTCAGCATCTGCTTCTCTGACCTGCACCAACACAGGTACTTATGTCCTCTGAGGGGTAACTGCTGCTTCCCACACAATTTGGGGCTGTCTCTGGCCATCTTGGCTTTCGCCCCAGCTGGAGCATTCTGTGTGCGAGGGCTGGAGTGTCCAAAGGGAGAAAAGAAAGCAGAGAGAGAACCCCAGGATTCATCTGGCTGCTTGACAACTTTTCTAATACCTTCCTTTTCTTTAGGATTCCTCTCTCAGGTGCTGAATCCTGGGCTCACTTGGAAGCCCACCCAAGAGGCCAAGGGAAATGTGGGACCAGGAAGCAGAGGCTGCACCCCCACACACCAGCAGACTGGGGAGGCCGTGGCAGGTCTTGCCCCTGACCCTGCTGACCTTATCTCTTCTATTGTTTCCCAGGCTCCTTGTTCTCCATCTTGTACTGGTAAGACTTGATGTCAGGGTCACATTCTTATTCTCTGTCCCCCATGGCAAGCTCCTCACCTAGCCTTCTGATTCTGGCACTGATGTTTTGGTTTCTTCCTACAGTGGATGCTATCCCTGGTCCCCCTGCCTTCCCTTGACATTCATCTCCACACACGGAGTCTGTTCACAGCAGGCGCCTCTGAAGTCTTTTTCTGGTCACAGGAGATGCTTTGCTTGATCTCAGGGCTAGCGAGAAGTGCCGTGAGGTTGGTGTCCCAGAAGCAGCTCTGGCCAGTGATGGACAAGGTGGAGGATAAATGCCCTAGCTTCTTGCCACTTGGTTGGGATTGCTCTGAGGGGGCTCTATGCTGTCTCCAGGGTTTCCCAGAGGACTGCCTTCTGGAGTATCTGGGTTACACAAACCTTTTACTGCCTTCCTACTGCTTTCCCATTTCCCAACCAGCGTGTCCTGGAATTACCTCCCAAGTCAAACACTAGCGCTGGGATCCTTATCTTGACGTCTGTTTCAGGACAGTGGCCATGCTAGCTCCCATGGCTCCCTGCTGCTCTGGGTTCAATCTCAGGATAAATGGGAACCCAAAGGAGCAGTGGTGAGAGAGGCCCATGAGGACCTGGGCCACCCTGCAGGCCTGTGGGGTCACTGCTGAGAACACTGAAGAGGAGCCCCCCTCTTCCAGAGGCCGAAGGGGCAGGGGACTCAGCCTAAGGATCCAGATGCAAGGGTGACAGAAGAGGACCCTTGGATTATATTTAGCCCATGGGATGATTTTGTTTGGCCTATAATTTTTTGAACTTGAATTAGTTGCCAAAACCAGAAGAGTTCACATAAAAATTCAGTGTGTCCTGCCGGAAATAGTTGGGAGATAGAGCTGACGATGCCGGCCAGCATCTCCCCCTCGTGCCAATGACCCACCCTAACTGACCCTTCAGATGGCGCTCATGTGTTCCATTTCTACACCCCCAACCACCCGGTTTGGTTTCCTTGGCTTGTGGGGGTCCTGTGGTCATTTGGGCTTGTGGCCCCGTGCTGGGATTGCTGGTCCCCTAGAACTAGAGCAGAGGCATATGGCCCCGTGCTAAATCACATGGAAGGAACAGAAATGGTGGGGCTGCTGAGCCCTGGGCTTGCTAGAAGCTGATGGATGGACCACGATTATATTGGGAGCCCAGCACCTTCCTAAAAGAACAAAGCCAAAAAGGCCAACAATCTCCTCAATATGAAGCTTCGGGTCCAATGGTTCTGAACCTTTGGCCCTATTTGTTAAAAATACTAAGATTTGGGCCCCATCCTGAGGAATTTTGGTTTGACTGGTCCAGGGTTGGCCTGGGGTATGGCTATTTTGAAGAGAGATGGTGTATGCCGGAGTCGGCTTGTACAGCTCTGGAGAGCCCATGGTGTGTATCTCTTGTTGAAATTGAAGGGTGGGAGTCTTTACACCACAGAGACCAGAGCTCACGCTGCCCCTCCAGGGAGCTTATTATTAGACATTAACCAGAGCAACCCTGAAGAGCCCCATGTTGGTCTAATGGGAACTGTGACATGAGCTGTGGCCTTCGCAGGGATTAATAGCCCCAAAGTGGGATTTGTTAGCCAGTTTGGGGCAGAAAACACTACACACGAAGGGCTTTAGGTCCAAGCTGGTGGGGGCCCCATGGAGTCTTCCGTTTGACTTGAGAGTTGGAGTTTCCGTTCCTCTGATCATTAACTGTGTGACCTTGGATAAAATGTCCTCACCTTTGGGCTCCTGGCTTCCTGTGGATTCAGTAGGAACAGCACTATCCACCTCTCCGGAGGGTCGTAAGAATGAATGAGATCCCACAAACCAGTCATCGCCACCGTGTCTGCCATAGAGTCACACTCCATAAACGCCATTTGTCTCTCCCTTTGTCTGAAAAGGTACAAAGTACACAGTGTAACTTCTCAAGCTTCCTTCAAGGAGCCGTGTCATGACTGACCGCCGATCGGAGTGGGTGTTCGAGAAGATCCGCTTGGAGGCCTTCTGGGGAGAAACACCATGGACCGGTTCTTCTATGGCCGGGCCTGGGCCCCCGGGGGTGGTGGAGTTAATTTTTCAGGTGGAAATGACTCTTCCAACTATGACTGCTTTCTTTGATACAGGAGAATCGAGGGCTGTTGTCTATTGAAAGAAAAAAAGAGCTACATTAATTACAGTCTCACCCATGACATTCACTCTGACTAAAATCTCACCACTCACCGTTTCATATGATCTCTTTTAACCTGAAAAGCAGCTTTTTTTTGCTCCCTTTCTAACCCAGACCCAGTATTTAGCAGGGTAATGGGATTTATGATTTTGTTTACATCAGTCTCCGTGGCGATCCACCATAAAAGATCAGTTGCTTGGCAACTTGGCATTGTGGCGTTGCAATGGAGGGTGGAATTTTTTGTCCCTCTGAAGCGAGGGCTTAAGGAAGAATGAAAACTTCTGCTCATACTTCTCGTGAATGCTTTTATTTTCAAGGTCAACCAAATGTTTTTTTCAGGGAAGACTAATGCACTTTTCTTCAAGCGGTACACCGTAAAATGTTTCTCCGAGATTATCCTGTCTCTGAGCCGAGGACAACGAGCTCTCCGTGCTTTTATTCTGTCCTTGCTGTTGCAAAATTAGGTTTGAGCAACTCTGGGACCATCATAATGGAGGGGGTCCCTCTCATTTACTGGCATTTTCTACACTCATTAGCAAATGCTTTTTTTTTTTTTTTTTAATGAGCTGCTCTACACTCTGAATCACTTCTCCTCTTAGAAACCAGTTTCGTTTGGTTTGCAATTGGTTTACCACGATCCCTTTGATGAAGGGGTCAATGTTAGCCGAAGCCTGGAGGGCACAAAACAGGACCCCAATTTCCCTCTGAGGTTCCTACTGATGATAGGCGTTTCTTCCAACGATCAAAGGGCCTGTTTTAAAACATGCAAAAGCCCTTCCCTGACCTCTTTCTCAACACGGGTGCACATGAAGGGGAGAAGTTGACTCATACAGATATGCATGGACACAGCCGGTGTCAGAGTGTGAAGCCTGTAGTGGGAATCACAGTGAAGGTCATAGGAGCTAAACGAACACCTGCCAAGTGCTTTACTTATAGTACCCGGCATCATTCTTGCAACAACACTCAGCCATGTGTAATCTGCTAGGGGGCCAGTCGCGGTGATCCTAGCAATCGAGACCCTCTCTGCCGGGCGATGGCTCCCTCATCAGCAAGCTAAACTCAGACTTCAGCTTCTCCCGGTGAGTGATCCCTGACTGCCCTGGTCACAGGCCCATCCTCACCTTGAGTCATTTAACCTCAAGACTCTTCTGCATCCCTATGAGGTGTGTTCATAATCCACTAGGTTGTCACTATTGTGAAGTATGCTTCTCGCACCTGAACGTGTGTGAGAATCATGTGTGGGTCTTGTAATGCGCACACGCTGAGCCTCACCCTCAGAGCCTCTCATTTAGCGGGTCTCTGGGTTCAGGAAATATTTGATGAGATACTTTATGATGCACTGTTTTCATCTCACTTCTTGCCAAGGACGTGGCAGCTTTTACGTTTGTCGACTGTTGACAGTTTACATGCATTGTGTAACATTTGTGGAGTGATTTGTAATTTACGTGCACTGTGTCATTTGGCCCAGTGGGGTATGGTTTTGCCCACTTTACAAATTAACCAATGGAGGCTGAAATGATTCAAGGGCTGGATATAGAACATAAACCAGGCCTTTGGGTCCTAAGTCCCTGTCTCTTCACTCCACAGGAGCTGACCAGCTGTGTTTTTGGTTATGAAGTTGTCTCAGTGCTGTGAGGCAGTGGGAATCACACTTCCTGAGGAGACAAGATGGAAACTTGGTGAAGAAAGGAGTCCCAAAATGGAGGCTGAGAGTTGAACTCCGACCACTCAGTTGGCATCCAATTCTCTGTCCATTAAATAGCGATAAGAGTATTTCTATCTCAGAGGCTGTGCAGAGAATTAAATGTGTGTAGTGGGTTTGTCCCAGAGTAAGCTGTTACTAGAATTCCCTGTAAATCAGAAAAGATACTAGCAGTATGAAGATAGCAAGACCATTGTTCACATGGATTCTGGATGTTTCGTAGGCAAGGACACACTCCTGCGATTTCTGATTAACTCTGAAATGCTCATAAAAGTTTCAGAATATTACTTTGTGGTAGAATGAAATCTTGGTTCTGAGGCAGTCCTTATTTTGGAACATGACAGCTCACGGCTGGATATCATATTGTTTCTTTTCTTCCTTTGGCTCAAACTAAAGCACTTGAAAAGGGGTTAAAGAAATTGGTTGTTCAGTCCACTCATGTGTAAGTATGTTACTGAAGAGTCTAGGATGGCTAGAGAAAAAGACTAATAAATTCTACTTATCAAGTATTACGTGCCAATCCCAGTGCTGGTGTGCGGAGGTAGGAGGTAGGAGGAAACCCTGCCCAAAGTTTGCATTGGAGCTCATTCAGCTGTCTCCAAAGCTGGCTTCTTAACCACTCTGCTGTATTGCCATGCCCCTCAACCCAAAACCTAAGTCTACCACTGACTCAAAAAACAAAAAAATCTTAATTTGGGAAGAGAAGTTTCTGCCTTCTTTCTTATCCAAGCTTGGGCTGTTTTCTGAACTGGTAAGTCCAAGTGCATGTTTCATTTCATCTTGAGTTTCTTCTTGCCTCTAAAGCCCAATGCCTGAGTAAGGGGCAAAGAGACATTTGAGGCAGAGAAAGATGGAAGACAGAGAGCCCAAGCCACTGATGCTTTAGGAAAGGGGCCCAAACTTGTGACACCCAAGGCCAGCATCATTAGACTATAGTGTGACTGGTTGGAAGGCCACGGATTGTGGGCGCTGCATGGACAATGGACTTCCCTGGTGGTCGCTTGGGTTTGTTGGGTGGCCCTGGTGCCAATAAGGTAAACTCTCAAGCTTGCTATAACCTTGGAGTGTCTGTGGCATTGCCTGAAAAGTTCCCCTTCCCAGGGCTGGAAAGTTCCTGATATGACCCCCTAAACTGGGTAACTCGACCTCCTCAGACGATGTATCAGCTCATGATGTCATCAAAAGAGCTGTAAGCTCTTTACAGCAGCCGGTATAAGGAGGCATCCTGCAGGGTAGCTAGAATTAACTGCATTTTCCAGACATGGAAACTGGGGCTTGAGGAAGCTCAGTAAAGGACCCAAGAACACATAGCTAGTAAGTAAAGTGTTCTGTGAAAGCATCGACACCTGAATCTGCCAATTTGAAAATACACGATCTTTTCACTGTTCTCTGCTGCCTTTCATGGGAAGGCCCAGCTCCTGGGAATCTTCTATAGTAAGAATGGGCCGTGGGGAGAGAAGGCTCTTATAGAGTGGCTGTGGTCTCCCCAACCCACCTTCTCCTCAGGCCACCTGACAGAGAAGCTGGTGGGCTTTCACAGGTGCGAGAGGGTGTTGACGGATACTCATGCACCACAGTAGGCATGTCCTTTCACCCAGATTTAACTGGGACCCAATGTGGCTAAGTAACAATGGTGAAGGAATGTCGACCTGGCCTGAGGGAAGAAGAAAGTGCAGGAATTGGGGTGCCGGGTGGCTCAGTCGGTTAAGTGGCTGCCTTCGGCTTGGGTCATGGTCCCAGGGTCCTGGGATTGAGGCCCCTGTTGGGCTCCCCGCTCAGTGGAAAGCCTGCTTCTCCCTCTCCCTCTGCCTGCTGCTCTGCCTACTTGTGC
This sequence comes from Martes martes, assembly GCF_963455335.1. Classification (NCBI taxonomy): domain Eukaryota; kingdom Metazoa; phylum Chordata; class Mammalia; order Carnivora; family Mustelidae; genus Martes; species Martes martes. The sequence continues at coordinate 30,201,642 of NC_137900.1, forward strand.
TTTCCATCTCTCTAATAAATAAATAAAATCTTAAAAAAGAAAGAAAGAAGGAAAGAAAGAAAGAAAGAAAGAAAGAAAGAAAGAAAGAAAGAAAGAACAGGAACAAAGTGAGTGGAAGGGCTAACAGCTCAATTTCACTGTATTTGGCTCTGCTTCAAAAAGTCCAGGTGGAAGGTGTAAGTGGCTTTCAACATGGATGGATCCCCAGGAAGCTTCTCTGAGCAAAAAAGACAAATCCTCAAAGTCTATCATGCCATTTATGTAAAGACACATATTTCCCACAAAAATACTATGAAGTGTCTGAGAGCACACACTTGGATGTATACATGTGAGCCCACATGGATCCAGCAGGAATTCCTCCTAACTCTGGCTACCTCAGGGACTGGGAGTGGAGTGGTAGACTTCAAAACTAACCAAATGTTTCAATTTTTGAAAGTAGAGAGGACTTGTGTATTATTTTTGCAATCAAACACTAAATTAAAAATAATGGTTAAGAAAGGGAAAAAGGCTCACTGTAAGGATTGCTTGAGGGGTGACTCTTCGATGACTCTGCTTTGACCGTCCCCTGAATAACTGAGGCTCAGAGGTTCCTTGCTGCAGTTCTGTAACTTCAGTCTTACAGATGGAGGCTCCGCCAAGTTCCCATTGCCCTTAGGGTTTGGGTGAGCAACAGCCTTAGTATAGGGTAGGGAAGCCTTTCCCCCAGGGTTGATGGCCCTTCACTTTCTCATAGGCCTTTTACTCCATTCATTCCCTCCTTTTGAGGTGTCTTTAATCAGTTTCATTACAGGAAATCTAAATGGTGAAAGCTTAAGGGGTCTTTCCTTCCAGACACATCTGGATTTTACTAGGGAGTCAAGAAAGTGTTCTGGAGGAAATGATGAGCACAGTCTGGGGACGCTGCAACCAGGCTTTATGCGAGTGCTCCCATAGCTGACAAGAGACTCTAATTTTGCCTCAGGCCAAAGAGAGAAAGGAGACTTGTGGTCTGTAAAGCAGGCAGATTCGTTTTAACAGAGAGTTCCTTCTCAACTCATTAGCCACAGGATTAAACAGGTACTCTTTTTTCCCCTCGCCTTAATCTCTGATAATCCCAGATAATCTCTGCTCTGAAGATGACACTCCTCAGTGGGGCTGACTCATACATCCCTAAGGTCTGGGCAGCCAGATGCCTGCTGAAGTGCAAACTGTCTTCCTCTGGGACCGACTCCACTGTCTGGATGGGATCTTGGAGTTGGCAAGTGGATCTGTTGTCAGAGTACAATTTTCACCTTTCTCTTGACTGGGTAATAGAGCTGCAGTCTTAATAATCCAAGAGTCCAAGCCACACAGTCTAAGAAGCATGAGGGACCTGGATCTCATATCCCTTTCCTTTTCCTTTTCCTGGATCTCATATCCCTTTCCAGACTTCCTTGTTGGGTATTGAAATCACACAGCATAGCCAAAAATTTGGTGGAAAATGGACATGACTGAGCATGAGGTACGGACATGGTGAGTGTGAGGAGGATTTGGAAGACCGAAGGAATGGTTCAATTAAAAATAACTACATTTTATTTTGATACAATCGTTGACAAGCCAGTCATGCCCAAGAACAATCTTTATTTCTTGCTGCCAGTATGTGGCAGTTGTCCTTTCTTTGATGAGACAGCTGGTGTAGGGAAAAGAATACGGATTCTTGAGGTGGGAAAACCCGAGTTCAAATATCGTTTCTCTGACTTATTCATGGTGTAATCTTGGACAAACCATTTGCCTCTCTGAGCCTCAGTTTCCTCCAGGAAAATCAGACTTATAATGGCCATTGTCCACGGCTGTAGAGCTTAGAAAGTATATATGTTTAGTCTGCCTGGCACATACTACGTGCTTAATAAAAAGGGAATCTTTTGGTTTATCTAACTGAAAAGTCCAGAACTTCAGGTATGACTTAATCTAGTTGCTCAAGCTGATTTTCATGAGGAATCAGTCTTTCTTTTTCTCCACCTCTTAGGCTATTTCCCTTTGAGCTGGCTTCCTCAAATGACAGCAAAGATGGACATCAGTAGATCGAGATTTATATTCTAACAGTTGAGCAACCTTGGGAGAAAAAAGACATGTTTTCCAATTGCTTAGTATATTCCCAAATTATTCTAATGGGAGTGATTTAGGTATATCATCTTCCCACCCTTCAGCCAATTAATTTGTCCAGAAGATTGGAATATGTTAGTCATGCTACGGTCATGTGTCTGACCTGGCATCTGGTAAACACACGTGAACCAGAAGGAGGATTAGGGGGATGATCCTAAGGAAAACTGGGATAGGCGCCGTTATCAGAAGAAGGGATAATAGATATTGGGCAGGGACAAACAAGAAACCCCTATTACAAGGGCGTGTTTTTAGTAGATTCTTTAATTGTGAGATTGACAGCCTTGGAAGATTACTGTTCAACAGACGGTTGCCATTAATTTCCTTAGCTGCTTATAAGTTTTTTGATTCTCTAGTTTTTCAGAAATGCAAAAGAGTGAGCAAGTTAACAACTTCTTAATGGATATGCAGGATTATAATTTGAAAGTGGCCAGTGTCCTAAATGTCCACGGGAGTGATCATGCTGGAGTTGTTTATTTGTTTGTTTTAAGTAAGCTCTGTGTCCAATGTGGGGTTGAATTCATGACCCCAAGATCAAGAGTTACATGCTCTACCAACTGAGCCAGCCAGGCACCCCCATACTGGAGTTTTAAAAGTAATTAAAATGGACTTCTAGAAAATGTTTTCCGCTCTTACTGTCAATGTGGAGGGAACTTAGTGGACACCCCAGCCCCGCAAACTGCTTTAGGCATATTGCCCCAGGGCATATGCTATTTCTTCTGTATTAATTGAGTACCTTTGAGAAATTCCTAATACACTAGAAGGTTCTCTTCAGAGAACCATTAGAAAACACTGGGTTTGATTTGCTCCAATTTCACAATCACTGAGCAGCATACCTTGAAGACAAAGAGTCAAAAACCCTTACCCCAAGGACACAGCAAGTGCCCCAAATACTGGATGCTATTGGAAATATACAAAGGGCTATGGGGGATCCAGACAAGGGTAAATATTTGGGGAGCTTAAAACCCCTTCATGAAGGACAGCAAATGGAATGGATTTTGAAGGGTATGGTCATGGTGGCAAAAGCTCTACCTGGCAGTATGAACCTGAGCAGATATCATGATGGGTTGTTTCCTGTTGGTCTCTGCATATAAATAGTGTTACTATCAGCTAAGAATGCCTGGGAGTCCTGGAGGGTACATAGCATGCCTACTGGTAAGTGAGGCTTGGGGTGGGGTGAGGGAAGAGAGAGGGAGAACCTGTGAGAGAGCAGACCTGGGGCTCCGCAGTTATTGGGGCTGAGAGGTGGGCGCCTAGGATTTGCAGGTTCATTCTTTACTGGTGAATTTAAAACATAAGGGTGGAATTAGGCATGGGAAGGGAAGACTGGGGTCACTCAAATGGTCACTTATCTAGGTCACCCCAGAACTTTCTAAAAGGGGAACTTCGTGGGAGCGGGTGGCCTGCCTCCTTATCTGTTTGTTTTGCTAGTAGCTGTGTTACACAGCTGGCAATATGTTGTCTTTTAAATGGAGGCCCTGGCAATCCAAGTTTAATGACAACCATTTACACTCCAAGGATTGAAGCCTCCAGAGGATTTCTTCTTTCACAGCCCAAAATAAGAACAACTAGATTTCAAAGAGTGCTGTTGAGCTCACAAAATGCCCTCATAAGCATTTTCTATGGATCTAAGAACAAAGTCTCCCATGCAGTAGACATTCTGATTGCTTGTTTTGGATCTGGGGTTGTGGTTCAAGGTATGACCTGCCTTGTAAGGAATGCATTTCTCTGCCCCCAGAACTGGCCTTTCTGCTTTTCAACCTTTCTTTGAGCTCTGTGTGTAGGCTTTGTAGCTTGATCTGGGCGTGGGATCAAAAGCATTGCAAATTTCAGAATCTTACCATTGTTAGTGCATTAACATTATATGTAAATGGATTATAATTCAAAGGCAAAAAAGACGGGATTCTCTCCTTCCCTAAACTGATGGGAACCCAGTGTCCAGCAAGGCTCTCCCTGACAGCAGACTCTCTCAGAATCATACAGACAGGAATTTTCAACAGCCACTTAAATTGCTTCCTTCACCCCATACATTTTTTTATCATGACCCATGAATTTATGCCCTGAAAAGTCTTTTAAAGATTAAAAAAATTTTGCTTGGTTCCTGTTCTGTGTTATAATTTAACTGGAAGGCAAGGCAGAGAGCAGGCTGTTTTAAAGGTCTAAGACTGGAACTGGGGTCCTGGGCCACTAGATTTTAATTTATACCATGCATGGCTGCCCATTTCTGTCTTTGTTTGTGTTACCTTTTACCCTCTTGGTAGCCACCTCTCCATTTCTGAAAGGAGACCCTTATTCTGGAAACAGACTTATTAACAGAACAGGGACACTTTCCTGCTCTCGGCTTTCTCTTTCAAAGGTACCGAGTTTGGTTCCCATCTCTTGGATGCTATCCAAGATGAGTTTCAGAAGAGGAAAAAGAAATCCTCATCAGGTCAGTGGGTGATTCAGGGCCCCCCAGAGTCTTCCCTGGGTATCATGTCCTAACATTGGTCTTTGGCAAGCAACTTCTCTTCCCTCCTTTACTGGCCAGGCCTTGGCTCTGAGAACCACTTCCCTCTCTACTCAGTGCATCAGTATTTACTTGAGGGGGAGATAGTCTCGTGACAAGGGAGGTGTTTATTGCTCCCTATCTAGATTTAATGGGAGGGAGCTGTAGAAGCTGTCTGGCATCTCATGTAGTGTCTGAATTCATGGACCCCATTGCTACCCAAAAGGGGAGAACTGGTTTTAGAATTGAAATCGCTGGCATGCCATTTGTGACTGTGCCAACCTAAACACTTTTCATATAGAAACCCCAAACATTCTACCCATGAAAGCCACTAACCTAAATAAGAAGGATTAGAGACCTCCTGATATTTGGAGAAGTTTGAAAAGAGAGAAAAGTGAAAGCTATGTGCTCAGTGGGTGCTGGCCCCTGCAAGCTGTAGCCACAATAAGGTGTCAGGGTGACAGGATTACACCAGGAAGAGGAACACATCTGCGCCCATGGGCTGAACAGGAGAACTGTCGAAGGAAAAGAGGAAGTTTGTGATTGGAGGGGTCTTAGCCAAGTGGGGAGTCTGAAATAAATAGCTTTGCTTGGCGGTTCTTTATTTCTCCTGTTGGCAGAGTTTGGGAGTAGGGTGAGTGAGCCCGGCTGTGTGAGGAGGGGATTACTGCAGACTGGCTTGTTCTTAGATGCTCCATCAGTGGCCACCTGTGAGTGGAGGGTCTGGCAATGGGCTTCCCTGGGAGAGGTCCCCTTTGTTCCACTAGGAAATTTCTGTAGGAGTGATTAGAAGGATAAATTATCAAGATGAAAATCAAGAATACAGGATGCCAGTTTTATTTGGCTTTCTGTGTATGTGTGTGTGTGTGTAAGAGAGAGACAGAGAGAGAGAGGAAGGGAGGGGAGGAAACATGCATGGATTCCTCTTCAGCGAGTGAACCTCAGCTGGTGATGGTTTTTCCCTGCCTTATTCAAGGAGACACAAACTGACGTTATGAAGTGTCAGGTTGTTTACTAAAGGCCTTGGTGAGTTCTGGGGTAAACCATACTCTGGATTCAGTCAAGAAAGCACAACTTGCAGGCACAGGTCATGAGTGAACTTATATCAAAAGTGGGGAGTACAGTTCTGAGCCTTTCCCAGACCTGATTCCGTTTGATCCCATAATACCTCCCAGAGTGGGCAAGGCAGACATTTTCATTTTTTTGTTGTCTTCCCATAGATGGGGAGACCAAGGTGCAGAGAGTTTGGTTCTCCAGCCAAGGGTCTGCCTACCCTTTGGCAGAATCCTGTTCTCACCTCCTTTATAGGTTATGAGCTCATGAAACAGCTTGCTGGGGGCATTGGAGCTACTTGAAAGGTAGCATCTTAACTAGCAGCTGTGATTCCAGTGGGTCCATCCTGAAGGCAAGGAACTGACTTGCCCACCTCTCGGGGAAGGGCAAGCTCAACAAACACAAAGCTTTGGCTTAAGGTGTGCAGTGTTATGGGAATAAATCCCAAAACTTGGACCATGGGAAGTAACTCTCACTAGGACTGGGCAGCCCCTCTCAGCAGTCCTGCAGCATGACTACTTCCTCAGCTTCTTCTGAATGCCAGGCCCTGGAAAGAGAGCAGTGCCCAAAGCAGACAAGAGCTCTCTGTCTCAATGGCAGAGGAAGCAGGGTTAGTAAGTAGAAGTGTGGAGTGTCACATGGTGGTAAGTGCTGTGAGGAAGAATTAAGAGCAAGGAAGAGGGAATTGTCCTTCTGAGCAGAGTGGCTGGAGAGCTGTTGCTGGAGGGGTACCATGTGGTAAAGATGTGAAGACTGTGAGGGGTGAGTCAGGCAGGTACCTGAGGGAGAGCATTCCAGGCAGAGGGAACAGCAAAGAGGTCATATTGCTGGGACCATGGGTGAGGGCTGTGGAGGCAGAGTGGGTCCATGATGCCCACTGTTGAGGGCCCAGTCGCCAACTGAGAGGAGTCTGGCTTTTCCTCTCAGTGAAATGGAAAGCCATTAAGGGTTTGGCCAGTGGAGTCATATGCTTTGCAAGTTCTCTGGTATTGAGAATAGACCCAGGAGAGGGGCAAGGACAGAAACAGTGAGACTGGGAACCAGGGCAATAATTGAAGGGGAGATGACAATGACTGGGTTCTGACAGACTTGATGGATTTTGGGTAGGGTGTGAGGGAAAGCAGAAGTCAAGATGAACTGGGGGTGCCTGGGTGGCTCAGTCAGTTAAGCATCTGACTCCTGATGTTGGCTCAGGTCATGATCTTAGGGCCATGAGATTAAGTCCCACGTTGTTGGGCTCTGTGCTTAGCAAGGAGTCTGCTTGAGATTCTCTCTCTCCTTCTCCCTCTGTCCCTCCTCCTGCTCTCTCTGTCTCTCAAATAGATAAATAAATCTGGAAAAAAAAAAAAAAAAGAAGTCAACATGAGCCTAAACTTCCCCAGAGAATAGAAAGATGAAGTTGCCATGAGTTAAGTCTGTGGAAGGATGGATGGACTGGGCCTTCGGGGAGGACTCTTGGAACCCTCTTTTGGACAGGTTAAGTGTTGAAAAGGGCTGGTGGATATATATGATAGGAGTTTAGGGGTGAAGCTGAGGCTGGAGATGTACTTCAGCATATGATGTCATTGAGAGAAGAGCCATGTGCCTCCAGCATTAAGAAGTCACAGAGAGGGGCGCCTGGGTGGCTCAGTGGGTTAAGGCCTCTGACTTCAGCTCAGGCATGATCCCAGGGTCCTGGGATCGAGCCCCGCATCGGGCTCTCTGCTCAGCAGGGAGCCTGCTCCCTCTTCTCTCTCTCTACCTGTCTCTCTGCCTCCTTCTGTCTGTCCTCTCTGTCAAATAAATAAATAAAAAATCTTAAAAAAAAAAAAAAAGAAGTCACAGAGAAAAGGGGGACCTTGGGAGACGTTTCCTGCTAATTTGGAAATGAGTTTGTCCAGAGAGAGCTACAGTTTAAGTGGCTACTGAAATTTTTACTTCTAATCACCTGCCTGTAGATGAGGTTCCTTTTTAGACTGGGACTTTGCAGGTGACACTGGCCTATGACTTTTCATTCTGTTAGGGCAGCACGGACTGCAGTGCTTTGAAGACCCAGAGAAGGACTCTCAGTCCTTAGCATCTCAGAGTCAGGTGAGAAACGCAGCCAGGTGGGGGTTAGACACTCTGCTCCCTTTAACCTGCTTGCAGAGCAGCCTCAAGCAGCTCCTTGAACTCTCCAAGCCTGGATTCCTCCTTTGTAAAGTCAAGACAATAATGGCATGTGAGTCATAGGATTGTTTCAAGGAGTAGGTAATAATGAATGTTAAAAGCACTTAGCTGAAACATAGTAAGCTCTCAATAAGTATTAGCCGTTATTGTTGTTATTTAATTTTACCTTTCTTTAAGGTACTTCGAGATTTGAAGTGAAAACCGGCAAAAAGGAGAAAAGTACCATTGATTACCAGGAGTCCAAGATAAATTTAAATTAAAATTAGGTGGTATTTTACTAACTCAGTAAATAAATTATTTACTAAAATTTCTGCTTGAAAATACCCAAACTAAAGGGGGAAATTCTTGGTGCTCCAGTATTTCTCCATTATTTACTTCAGTTAAATACGATTCTATTTGAGGAATGCCTGGGTGGCTCAGTTGGTTAAGTGTCTGCTTTCAGCTCAGGTCATGATCTCAGGGTCCTGGGATCGAGCCCTACTTCTGGCTCTCTGCTCAGTGTGGAGTCTGTTTCTCCCTCTCCCTCTACCCCCCACCCCCACCCCAGCTCGTGCTCTGTCTCTATCTCAAAAAAATAAATAAAATCTTAAAAAGAATACAGTTCTATTTGATAAGCAGCTCACAATTGTTACTCTAAGGAGACACTGAGATTTCAAAGGAGTTAAAGTAATAAAAATCATTATTTTCCTTTTTCAATATGGCTGAGTCTAGATCTGCTTTGATTCTCACTGCTTCTACGTCACTGGCTTCTTTCCACTTCCCTCACTCTTCCTTACAAAAGAAGGTTCTCTCTTACAAAACTTCTCTTACAAAACTGTGAGCTTCTTGGGGACAGCATCATCTGTATCACGTGGATGTCAGGTGTCGCTCACCTATGTACCCTCAGCATACAATGAGTACTCAGGGCATTTTTGTTTAAAAAAAAGTTATTGATGACTGATTAAATGATTGACTAACTGAATGAATAAATGAAACTCAGTCCTTTCCAGGAAATTCTCCATGAGATGGAGAAGAAAGGTGTTCATGTAGATCAATTAAAATACAGTGTGTGATTATTAAGGCAGACAACTTGTATAGGCAGGAGTTTTGAATTGGAGTGTGAATCCAAAGACCTCCCAGGGTGTACGTGGGCTGAGCTGGTTTTAAGGGATCGACTTCAGATGTTCAAATTCCACATTGACTGAAAAATGGCTGTGATGGGGTAAGCCTATCACCTTTCTCAACTCCCGATTCACCTGGTTAAAGAAAGTTGTGGGCTCTCACTCATTATGAGTCCCTCCATGGGGTCTTGCACAGGGGTGTAAAAGTCTTTGGGGCAATAAAATTATGATTCAACATATTGGTGTTGGCAAAACTTCTGTAACTGGACACTACTGACCTCCAGAGAACCTAGTGTCTTTCTGTTACAGGCTGAGCTCTCCAGAAGCAGAAGCTGAAAGAGTATTTGGGGTGCCAGATATCTTTAGGGATCAACACCTGCCAAGGGAGAGAGGCAGAAGAAGTCAGACTGAGATGCAGATGCGGGCCTGACAAAGGCTTGGCAACCCTTGGGGAGTTAAGCACTGGCCACCAGAGTGGTCCTCACTGGGCAGGAAAGGCACACTAGTTGGCTTTCTTGAAGCCAAGGCCAGCCCCAAAGAAGTTAACTGTTGGAGGCCATCTGCTGGCTCACTCCCACAGTTGGGCAGGGTTTCTTTGGAGGGGATCTTCATAGCATATCGTTATGTCTACCACAATTTTACCATGTTGTATGCAATCCTGCCATGGGTGAAATGTGGTGCCCAGAAAGGAAGTATCTGGGCCTGTGAATTCAGATGTTTGTAGAGTGAGGCAGTGGGAGTGATGAAGATTTCTGTTCAACAATCTCTCCTCTTCCATCCTTAAAATAATGTCAAAGAATATATACCTCCTAAAAGAAGACTCTCAAACATGTAGTAAAGAAGGCACCAAAAAGCAATAACAAAGGTCTACTTCATTAAAACAATTAATTCACAATGTGGTGCTGTGCCTTCTTGATATCTAAGACAGACAGCTGGTCTACCACTCATTTGCCTATGCATTGATCTCTCATCTCAGAATTCAAATTCAGAAGTAAGGTGGTTGGCTAGGGTTGGGTATTATTAATGCATATATTTGAAACCGGAATCAGTTTTTCTTTAACTGAAACTAAATCTGGTTTGGCTGCTTGGCTTGACAATGTGGACTGCTTTGCCAGATAGGTTATGGAGCAGACATTTCCCTGAACTGAATCTGCTAAATCTGAAAATCCAAGCTTTAGATGAAAATATACTTAAAGCATGTGATGAAATAAAATAATTTTATTGAAAATTGTATTGGCTGGAGGTGGGGGAGGGAGGTTGAGAAATAGTACTCATAAGAGCAGGAGTTCTTTTTTTTTTTTTTTTTTTTTAAGTGCAGGAGGTCTTAACCAGGGTGATGAAAATGTTCTGAAATTAGATAGTGGTAATGATTGCATAACTTTGTGAATATACTAAAATCCACTAAATTATGCACTTTAAAGGGGGGAGTTTTATAGTATGTGAATTATATTTCAATTTAAAAACTAAAAAAAATATTGTATTGGCAATGTTGTATTGAAATAACAAGTATTTTAATTTTCTCAGACTTTTCAGTTTAAACAGGGGACCTCTAAGTAAATGAGTAGCAGGTATAATTAGCAGTCATCTGAGAAGTTTGGGTATAGCCTTTTGGTGTCTTTCCCAGAATTAGGAAAGCAAATGACTAATGACTGGGTAACAAATATATTTTCAGCTCTCATGATTTCTAATTCTCTTCTTTCAACAAAATTGAAGGAGGACAAAACTGGTTTGCCAGCTGATGGGTCACTACTAACTTTAGAGACTATTATGGAATTTTTGGCTTCATAAAACTTCTTTCCTTCATATCTTATTTTTGGGAGAACAAGATTTCTCAGAGTTTTCTATCTAGAAATGTTAAATAGGAATAGAAGTGACTCTGGACCCTATCTCATCTTAGCAATGAATAATTTTCATTCGTGGATACATCTAATTGAAAAAAAAAGTACCATTTAAATTCTTTAAGAGGTGAATTTTTAATAAAATTTACCCTTGTGCTTAGTTATTGTTTATGAAAGTCTATAACATGTATAGATTATTTATAAAAAATATGCATAATATACTCTCTTGACTGTGTTCTGATAATTATTAAAGATTTTATTTATTTATTTGAGAGAGAGAGAGAGAGAGAGACCATGAGAAGGGGAAAGGGGTAGAGAAAGAGAGGGACAAGCAGACTCTGCTCTTAGCACAGAGCCTGACCTGAGGCTCAATTCCATGACCCTGAGATCATGACCTCAGCTGAAATCAGGAGTCAGACGCTTAACTGACTGAGCTACCCAGGCACCCCTCTGATAATTATTGAAGTTATAAATAGGTCTAGAAAAAGCTGCTTAAAACTTACAGACTTACAGTGATAATGAATTAAAATTTTAATGTGTTTACATTTTCTGTTGCAGAAAAGAATGGTGTGATGATCATTTGTGAAAAAAACTTTCCTATGTGAAAGTATATGACAATTGCTAAAATGTACAAGGAGTAAGTAGAATGGAAATGTGAGTTCAAGGAGAAAAGGACCAATAATTTGATAAAGAAGACTTTTCATAGGGTTGCCTGGCTGGCTCAGTCAAAAGATCAAGTGACTCTTGGTCTTGGGGTCACGAGTTTGAGTCCCACATTGGAAGTAGAGATTACTTAAAAATAAATAAGTAAATAAATAAGCTTTAATAAAAAGGAGGACTTTTCATGTATTTTTAAAATCGATAAGTTTCAGAGTATAGAGTTGCTCCGGTACTTAGAATCCACTGGCAACATTTAAAGAGCGATGTCATAATTTTATTTTAAAATGCTAATATTTACAATGCTAAGGAAATGACATCCCCTGGAACTATTTAAACTTCCAGTAAAAGTTTTTTTACGTCATCTTAAAACTGTGCGAGAGGGTGTATGGATTTTTAGACCATTTCTAGGGAGCATGCAAACCAAAAATTTAGGAGGCCATTGCTTTGGGGGGGCAGACAAGGGGCAACTAGATCTGCTTGGATGGGTGGAGCCTTAAGAGGGAGTGATGTGTGAGCTGGACCTTGACAGATGGCAGAAGGTGTCTGCCAGGCGGAGGAGGGCCCTTGGCAGCTGCCAGCCTGGGGAGGCTGATGTTTTAGGGGCATGAGCCAGCTCCTGGCATTCTCACCAGTATGCCCATTACTATAACCTTGAGCCTCATGAATGTGACAATTAAGACCTTGGCCATTTTATAGGGACCTGAGTGAAAGATGAAGCTAAGTGATGCGTCCACATTTAGCCTCCAGGTGATACGGCCATAGACTGACTCCTTGGCAGCTGTGCTAAGTATTATTCTCCACTTCCTCTGCCCATTGGCCAAACTGTAGCTTGCCTTCAAAGCTCACTCTTTTCCTTGCCCCCAAGTGCATCTTAGGGTCCACAATGTGTCAAAAGGGCAGCCTACTCATCCTCAGCCTTCCAGAACTCAGACTGGCATTTTCCATCTCTGTCATCTGTGAGGTCAGTCTGAGACTGGATTTGGACAATGGACAAGAATAAGCTTGCAAAGAGCAGTCTTTGTTTTTGCCGTCTTAGTGAGAAAGAAAACCCTTGGTGAAGTTGGGAGGTGGGGACGGGTCTTGGGTTGGAGGGTTTCCAATGAACTTGAGAAGAAACTTGGGCTTTTTCACCTTCTGAGCCGAGTTCAGAAATTTGTAGATGTTTTGCGGGGGAGAAAATTTGTGCTGCAGACCTCAAAATTGTGTTTGTGTTGAATAGGGAGCCACAAAGCAGGTATGATATTCGATGAGTTCTCACACTTCTCGAAAATGCTACAATTAGAGCCTGTCCAGGATGGCTCTCCTGGGGGAAGAGAGCAGCTCTGGGGCAAGGTCCACCCGGAGAAGAACCTCAGAGGCCCTTCCCACCCTCCCACCCTCAGCTTGGATTCTGCTTTTATGCATATTTATTTTAAAGTGTGTATACAGATGTGTGGGTTTTCTGGAAGGAATCTGAGAGGAGGGAGGCAAATGCGGCTGTGCTGAATGTTTTGAGCTCCAGCCATTGAGACCCAGAGGAAACGAGTTTACTTTTTCAAGCTTGCCCAGATGGGCCATGCGTGTGGGTTGTTAGCTCTGGCACCAGCCGCCAGGCTCTGTAAACACCGTGTGGCCTCTCCCCCAGGACGTGTGTTGACTGTCATGCCTTACTGCCTAATTGGCTGTCACTGAAGAGCTACGGGCTGCTTCTTTCTGGTCTCTGTTGTTCTGCAAGGAAGCCTTGGGGTTGGCAATGGGCATCAAGTTATTTGGTTCTGTCCCTTTGTTCGTTTGTTCATTTCCCAGTGGACCCAACTTAATGGCTGAGAAGAACTTGCCTTCTTTTCAGAAGACCTTTGTAGCATCTGTCCTATGTGTCTTTTGGGATGGAAGGGCAAGTTTAATTTGCTGCCGTAAGTCAAGTCTTAGACGGGCCTTGGGAGGCTCATTACCCTCCAGCCATTTCCTCCAGCTCCCCTTCCCCACAATCACCATTTTTGCTCCTTTCCGGGTTCCATTTTTTTATTTCCCCTCTGGATGAGTGCATTTTCTTTCTGCTCTTTTCATTCCAACCGCCCAGAAACTGCTGCGCGGTGGCGGGGGTGGGGGGGGGAGGTGATGCACGTGCACATGCACGCTAAGTCAGCATGGACGAATGCCAGGTGCCAGGCTCCACAACCAACAAATCACACCCTCTCTCCAGCCCTGCTACAGCCCTTCAGAGACTTGTGTCTATAAATTGCGCCAAGACAGGTCTCCTGGAAACTTCCTTTGCCGCTGGCAGCTCCACACCCATGCATTTCCTTTTTCCTGTAAAAGATCCATTCCCAGCTCCAACTCAAGACAGAAGGTCAGTTATATTGACACCTACTGCACACAGACGTTGTATTTTCAGGAAAATATTTTCACCTTTGAAATTTTTCATGTTGGGTCCCTTCCCCTCCACAATCCCCTGCCCAACCACCCCTCAAACTCCTGAGGTAAAAGTCAACCTAAAGGCCAGCCCTCCAGCTTCACACTCCACCCCCAGGAGGATGTGTGCTTTGGGAAATGTTTCCAATGGCAGCAAGGAGCTCCACAGAGATACTCATGAATTCTCCCTTCAGTGGGGAAAAGGCACTTGAGTTCCTTGGCTCATGGCAGGCTTTCTGCTTAGCCTGATAATCTTGGGCAGGGTTTCTCTCTTCCCTGCCTGCCTTTCCTACTTTGTGAAATAGGAGACTAATGGTTTCCCAGGAGGAAATATACATACAGGTAGCTTGTAAGTTTCCAGTGTTGGGATGTTTTATGGGATGGTGCTCTCTCCTTTATGATCAGGCCAAGGGGCCCTTTCCTGCTTTTCCACAGATGTCAATCTGTCTCCAGGAGCCTTGGGTTAAAAATCAAATATATTAACTTAGGGAGGAGGTGGGGTGGACATTTGTTGTTTTTGCTGTTCCCCATTCATACTAATAGCACCCCATTTCCTTTCCAGGAAATTACCTCATCCCCATTCTGTGCATTCCAGCGAATTAGCTCACCCGACTTGGTAGACTGTCAATCATGGTGCCCCACTCTCCCCAGCCAGGCGGTGAGCTCGTTCAAGCGGGGCTGGCTGGATTCTCCTGGTTAGGCGTCAAATCTGGATTAATGTCATGAGTGAGGACATGTGTTGGAGCTGATACATGCTGGTGAGCTCCTTACCCAGCAACCATGGATCCTGGTTCTTCTGGGCCTGGAAAGACCCAACTTTATGTTTCCTACAAGCCTGGTGCTAAATTAACAGGAAATAGAGTTATTTTTTTACCTATCTGATTTGGTGAGCTGAGAGTAACAAGTTAATTCATAAATTCTGACAGACTGAGGGAGAAAATGAGTCAGAAACGCTGGAAGAACTCTCTACAAATAATGGGATACTGGATTCCACCCTCACCAAACGTTCACGTCTCTCTGCATTTGTGTCAAATAAGGAAAGAAGGGCACTCACCCCTTCTTTCTGATCTTCTTCCTCTTTTTGTTTCTTTCTTTTAATGGGAAAAGATGGGCCTTTTTTGTTTGAGGATGCAGTTTTTTCTCTTAGTTATCTATCTAAATGAGTTGAAGATCTCTCTTTATATCTAGATGAAGTTTAGGGGTTCGCTTTCCATAACTGGAGTCTGAAAACCAAATTCATCATTCTGAAGTGGCTTCTATGGAATTGAAACTAGTACTTCAACTATGTCAAACCAGTTGAACAAAACAAGCAGAAAGACCAAAGTCACGGCTTCCCTCTCCTTCTTCCATCACCTAGGGCAGACAGCATAGTTTTCTTGCAGTCAGGCGTGAATCTTCTTTTGTTCCACCTGGGCTTTGGAGAGACACTTTTCTTTCAAAACAACTTTTCATTGCCTGAGCTCACAGGCAACCTTGATGTGAGCTGTACTTTCTCAGCAGAACACACAGGGCGTTCCAACAATGTTAAAAGAAACTGTGGTAATCGTGTGAGTTTTTCAGTGGAGAGCCACATTGGAGATGGGTCTCAAAGACCTGCAAGTCTGGATAACACAATCCCAGAGATAAGGTGGACATTGTCTCAGGACCTGGGGAGTGATTGTTATAAGTTGCACTTTTTCCTGTAGTAAATAGCTTCCATTTCCTGGAACTCAACATAGGGGCTACTGGAAGGCTAAGGGGTAAATTTTCTCTAGTCTTTCTATTCCTCTTTGTATTAGTCACAGAAATTAAAGATAGCTGCTATAACAAATATCCCCAAGTTCCAGTGACTTAATACTAGTTCTTATTCACGTCATTTTATGGCACCTGTCCTCCAAAGCAGCGACTCTGGAATCATTATGTGACTTTGCTATCTGAGCTGAACGCTTGCCGTCGTGTGGGCAGAAAAGAGAGGATAAAAGGAGAACCAGATACATAACCACTTCAACAAAAAGTGTGAGTTCGTTGGCCCAGACTAGTCGTGTAATCAACTTAACTGTGACGGAACAGGGGAAACAGGAGGGTGAAAACGGCTATCAGTGAAATGCCTTCAGTTCTGAAGTGAATGTCCTTCTCAAGTCCTGGTGAACTGCGTCCCTGCAATAAGAGTTCCAGGAATGGTTCAAAACCTGCTCGTTACTAAGGTACATGAGTATCATGGCCTCTTCCAATATTGTAACTTAGGGCAGGCTAACTTTCTTAACCTAAAGGGATAAGGGAAAGGACTTTTGCTAGCTTTCCTGGTTAACATTGGGGCTTTCTTAATTTCCAGGCCCTAAAATTCAGGTGAATGCTTATAAAGAGGGCCTTGCTACACTATGCATGGTCCCCAGATTCAACCTGTGCTTGAACAGCCATCATTCTTAGAAATAAACACAGGAGGAGTTTCCACTGGTGATACTTATGTGAAATGAGGAAAGAACTGCTGGGCCCTGGTTCTTTCCTGCCCAGAGCTTACTCATTTGCCTTTTCATTTTCTAGTCAGACTTATGCTTGGGGCTTTTCAGTTCACAAACAATGGGACTGATTTCCATTGGGTGGATCTGTCATCTGGTAGGTCACCCTGGAACTTTATGCTTTGTGCTCTGATTGAGAACAGAAACAAGCTAAAGAAGGAAAAAGGGCAACAAATCTTGACTCACAATTATAATGTGAATCAGTAACAAAGCTCTAAGTTTGGTGTGTGGGATGAAACATTGCTTTCTGTCCATCTATCTCCTGGTTCTAATTTCCAAGAACCAAGAAAAGAGCTTGAGAGAATCAGGAGGCAATAATGAAATCATGAGGAACTCGAGAGACATAATCAAAGGGAGGGTGAACTCAGTACGAAAACATCAGACCAAGGTTACAAAAGGGAAGCCGGGGGCCATCTCCAGTCCTCATACGTATTTTGATGAGCTTCTGGTTGGTTGGTCCACACAGCTTTGGGAAGACAATCTGATTTTGTAGCCAACATTTTAAAGACTCAGAGATTTCTCATAAAAAGCCAGATTTATGACTTCTTTCGAAATATCAAAATTTGTGACAACATTAAGCCTTACAAGAATAGGATTGTAAGAATTGGACTATAATCCAATAAAACAACAGTTGGTCTTAACTAGTCAGTAGCTGTCCCCTTCAAATAAGACAGTGGCCTTGCAGTCAGTTGAATGTGGTTCCACTATTCCCTCTTGCACCCCCAACTCTAAGCTCAGTGTCAATCTTCTTTATCTATGAATTGTTTCTTCTAGCAGTCTCATTCATTCACACCGGCTGCCTGGGCACTGCAGGTATATGGAAGGCATGACCTCAGGGGCTTCTGTACCTCAAACTCAAAGCTGCTGAAAGGCATTTAAGACAAGGAAGTACTGGTGGTGACAGATATTTAAATGCAAAGAAAGAAAAGGAAGAATGAGGACCTTGAAGGCAACAGGAAAAAAACTCAGGGAGTCTAATTGCATCCCAGAATTAGAGTCTCTTAGTGGTCATGTGATACACTGGGACTCTTTCTCTCTTGGCTGTGACTGAAGCCCAAAGGTCAAGGATAGAGGCTAAAGGAAGTGCCGGGTACCACCTTGTTGTAGGTGAGGGGCTGGCCATGGCCTGTGCCAGGCTTGTAAAGGGGAAGACAATCAGATGGGGGGAGGGAGGTATGAAGAAAATGAATATAGACTACTTTTCGAGGAATTTTGCTGCCAAGTGGAGCAGAGGGAATTGGGGCAATAGTTGGAAAAAATGAGATCAATGTTTGTTTCTTAAGCTGAAAGCCCAGTATTTGTTTATTGATTGAATTATTTAATAGAAAGGAAACTGATGATACTTTAAGAAGCATGTTAAGTGAAAGTGTGGGGTCTCTGAATTAGTGAGAGGGAATGAGATTGCACAGATGATCTATACGTTAAAGTAAGAAAGAGGGCAGAATATAAGGAACAGGGGAAGTGACGTTTGATAGATGATTAAGCGTGGCATGTTCTTTGATAATTATAGCCCAGTTGTCCTCTTTTCAGCTATTGGTAATAAACGTACTGAAATTGGACTTAATTTAATGTATGGGGTCTTATTTTCATATAAGGTTGTGTAAGTTGTTCACAGCACAAGGGCACCTTGGCAAGAGGATGAAATGAGACAAAAATCCCATCCATGTTCTCTGTGTCCAGCAGCATACTTGGAGCAGCACTTAAAACCCTTGGAGTCAGGGGCATTTCTGTTCTCCAGTTTGCACAAAGCAGCAGATAGAAGGAAGAAGGAACTCTCTTTATTTTGTTCTCTAGTTCTGTGATGTAAGTCAATCCTGCTCAGAAATGAAAGTGTGAGATCCCTGAAGGAAGAGGCTGCCTCTTATTTGTTACCACCAACAGCACCCAGACCAGCATGTGGTTTCCTCTAGAATGGTCCATGGAACACTGCTATAATATTGAAATAGATGTTCTATAAAAAGAAATGTATGCCAAAAAAAAAAAAAAAAGGTGGGGGGGAAATCTGCACAGTGAAGATAGTTGCTCAGTGTCACAAAACAACATTGAGAAACATAGCACTCACCCTCTCTGGTCGTGTATAATTTGGCTGAAAGGTGCCCACTGTGGTGGTCCTGGTGAGGCCTCTGCATGGAACACCAGCCCACCCCCCACCCCAGGTCTGTTGTGATGTCTCAGGGAATTCAGGCCCATGGGCAAAAGATGTTCCTCTGGCTAATCTGAGTACTTCAAGGGATGTACATTATTTTCAAAAGTGAGGTTTAAGCCCTGGAGCAATCTGACTCAATATTTTCCTTTACCAGGAAGATAGTGCCTGTAAAATTCACTACACCATTCTCGCTCCGTAGAATTATCTAGAGCTCTTTCATTACATTTTCTTTGGGCTTTAAACTCCTCCCAAGATTATTTCCCTCAAAACCAAAACCACTCCTTTTTTTTTTTTTTTTTCTTGAGAGAGAGAGAGAGAGAGAGAGAGAATAAAGTACTTAAAGGGTTTGGCTCATAAGAAATACTCAGAAAATGGTGGTGATGTCACTGTCACCATCATCATCAACCTCATCTTGATACATTGATACCTTTGATGCAAAATTATAATCATAGCCAGACTGCACTCCCTCTTCCTTTTTTTTTTTTTTGACTTAAAAATCCCTCTTTCTATCTTGTAAACTTTTACCTGTCCCCTCCCTCCAAATGCCACATCTATCTCTCATCATATGACCTATTTTTCCCAGATAGAATTTCTCCCCAGCAGAATGTAAGAGCTCATTAACAAACTATGGGAGAGATGGACTTGGTTCGTGTTTATTACCCAAGACATCCCTGAGTGTGATTCGAGTCCTCATGGGTTCTAGGTGTAAGATTGTCTGTGTGCACCCTTGCCTGCTGCTCATGCTCAGAGCACCAGAGAAACAGAAGGAGGGATTAAGGCCCAAGTTTGAGAGCCTATGGTGCACCCTGCTTCCTGGAGGCAAGAGGATAGTCAGAGCTACTAGACACAGGCAGGTTTGTCTTGTTTGGAGATCCATGGACAGCCTCATTCTGGTCATTTTTATAATTCCTCCCAGTCTCAGTTCTCCAGGCAGAGCTGTCGGCCTCAACCAGAGTGCCCCAGGGAGGCAAAGGCCAACACTTGCCTTTGGAGAGAGCTGCATTCTCTCTGCAGGCCTTTGAACTTCCCGGGAGCATTGCTCCGGCCTGTAGATCTTATCTGAAATGTTTTCTTCAAGAGGCCCATTCCCTCACCCGCAGCAGTGGTGTGACACAGGCCACTCTCTCATCTGGTTCCCAGCAGCTGGAAATGTGAATGTTTTCCTCCTGGCCAGCACACACACAGACTGGGGCTGCCCCCCACATGTTCTTGGAGAACGGGCACTCAGGCCCCTTTTCTTGATGCTTTGTTAACACACACTTCAAATGAGTGGGCAGGGCTTGATCTTAATCAAATGTCTCATTAATATCTGCCCTTGGCTTCCCTCCAGTTCCTGAGTGCCGTGTATGAGAGGCATTTGCATAACACACACATATACTCACACATGTGGTCATACCACCCACCGTCATAACATGAAGGTCTCAAGCATATGATGAGCCTGTTTTTTCAGCAGAGATGGTTTAAATAAATGGATAGAATAAATACTTCCTCTCCCAGCAGTACGTGCTCAAGGTCACTCAACAAGGAAATGGGATAAAAGTTCTTGATTTGAAAGTCAAGAACAAGGAAAGCCCTATTTGCAACCTGTCTTGTCTGTCAGTCTGTCTTTCTCTCTGTCATGAGTGTAGGTACAATCCATGAGTGTTTGCTTGGGAAGTATCTGGATATGTCCATTGACCCAGATTGGCATGGGACATTCTTCTAGTCCATTAAGTAAGATGGTTGCTCTGGCTTATAGATCTCATTTGAAATGTTTTCCCCAAGCGGCCCACCAGAAGGATCTCACAGAGACAGAGTTTGAGGTTAATATAAGCTTCAGGCTCTGAAGCTAGGTTTTCCATGCTGAGTTCTCACAGTTCCATGCTGTTTCTCTCATTTTGGTGGGCATGCATGGGAATTAATGAGGGTAGCCATGGGTGAGTTGGGGTCCTTTTAAAATGTAGGTTCCTGAGGTTCACCTCCAGAGGTCAAGGGTGGGGCCAGGAATCTGTACTTTGACAGCCTACTCCCCATATTCTTATGTGGCTGGTTCTCAAAGATGGGGACCCTTTGAGAGCATTTGTGGATGTTCCCTCCCCTCCCCCGGAGTTGCCACCATCGTGAGGCCCCCTGAATGCCCAGGGAACATTGCTGCTCCTTTGTCTTTCTCATTCTTGGCAGCCTTGGCACAATGAGCACTGGGGACGGGTGCTGCCTGTTAACATGTGGATGTGTTCTGCAGAGAGTCTTTCAGGGGATGCAAGGGCATGGCTTGTCCTTCCTTTTATCTGAGTTTTCTCTGATAGGATGATGACAAGTGCCAAAGAAGTGTATAGACCACAGATTCTGAAATGAAATGAAAACGTCTTGAAGCAATTTAAATTTTTTTTTTTTTTTTAAGTAGGCTCCATGCCCAAGCCCACTGTGGGGGTTGAACTCACAACCCTGAGATCAAGACTCACATGCTTTACCAACTGAGGCAGCCAGGTACCCAAGATTTTCTGTAATTTGAAGCCTAGAGACTTTTATTGTTACTGCATTAAAACAGTGTGGGGTGGGGAAGAGGCTACCTCTCTGATGCTTTTGTTGTTTCTGATCATTTACTATTTGCCGGGTTCTAGCAACAGACACACCTGTTCATTAAGGACAGTTCACTATCCTGTCACACCTATCCTAAGCAAAGATTTAGTTGCCCCTTTTTATAACATTTTTATTTTTCAAATCACTTGAAATTTTTGCCAAAGTAATATATGCACATACCTGTGGGACTCAAATAGTACCATAAGGCTTATAACAAAAAAAGCAATCCCTCCTGGAAAATTTTATCATAGTGATTCCTTGTGAATTTCCTGCCAACGTCTTTTCTAGTCTTGTTATTGAGCTCCTTTGTGTGTTGAATCTCCTGGGTTGATCCTCTGATTCTTTATCTTTTCTAGTGTTCATCTCTTTATCTTTACCCTCATCTGAGGGATTACTATGTCTTTATGATCCAACCCTCTATGGACATTTTTACTTAGCTACTATATTTTCTAATTTTCAAAATGTCTTATTAATTTTTACAGTATCCTGGCATTGCTTTATGAATGCAATACATTCTATTAGTTCTCTGAAGTTTATGATTTCTGAAGTTTTGATGTAGCCCTCTAAATTGCTTTTGTTTCTTCTAAGACCCCAAGAAGGACCCAGTGTCTTGAATTGGGGGCCAGAGAAGAGATTGATGCCTGTATTCTGGTTTTTGGGTGAGAGGGCTGGACTCCAGACCTTTACTTAAAACTCCTGTTCAGTTCAGCTGTGGACCCCAGACTCTTTCCTGGGTCTGTGTCTTTGCATTCAGGGCCTTTTTGGTTCCATTGCTGTAGACCCATGCTGTCTAATACAATAACCCTTGGCCACATATGGCCGTGGAACGTTCGAAATGTGGCTGGTCAGAATTGAAATGTGCTGTGAAAGTAAAATATATACCAGATTTTGAAGACATTTTGGAAAAAAAAAGTAAAATATCTCATTACAAAATTTAAAAGATATTGATTACATATTGAAATAATAACATTGGGTTAAGTAAAATGTATTAGTAAAATTAATTTTACCTCTCTTAGTGTGGCTACTGGAAAATTTGAAATCACATCCATGGTCTGCATTACATTCCTATTTCACAGAGCTGCTCTTCTGTGGTTGCTGGGATGGGGACCTGTGGCCGCACTGTTCCTGTGTCACCCCCATGCGTTAATGGGAGCTGCTGCTTCTAGTACCTAGTCCTTTCTGGGCTCAGCACGACAAATCACTTGCTTCTCCCTGGTGTCCTATGCAGGCTCTTGGTTTCAACTTCCCCTGCTTCCTCTGCTCTGTTTAGGTCAGTTATCCCTCATCTGCTTTATACCTTAAAAAAGCTGATTGCCATATCTTTCCTCCCATTCTCTTAGCAAATATTTGCCTCTGCTGTCATTTTAGTAGGGTTTTGGAAGGGAATGGCTATAAACGCATGTGATCATTCTGCCTTTTGTAAGTTCTAATGGCTGCTTGACTCAAAATAAATTGGCAACTTTCAGGACCATGATAATTTCCCCTAAGGTCTATGTGCAGGTCAGCCAAGACTATAATAACCAATACCACAGACTGGGGGGTTTAAACAACAGGAATTTATGTCTCAGAGTTCTGCAGGCTGGAAGTCCAAGACCAGGGTGCTGGCTGACTTGAGTACCTGGTGAGGATTCTCTTCATGGCTTGTAGACAGCTGCCTATCATTGTGTCCTCACATGGCAGAGAGAGAAAAAGGAAGCAAGCTCTCTGGTGTCTCTTTCTATGAGGGCACTGATCCCATCATGAGGGCCCTACCCCCATGACCTCATCTAAACCTAATTTTCTCCCAAAGACCTGATCTCCAAATACCATCCCACTGGGGGGTTAAGGACTTCAACATATGAATTTTTGAGGGGGACATGATTCGGTCCATAGCAGTCTCCCTTCTGGCTCATGGCCCAAGTTTTTAACCAAGAAAATCTTCTAGACATACAAACAGCCAACAGACACATGAAAAAATGCTCAACATCACTTGGCATCAGGGAAATCCAAATCAAAACCACAATGAGATACCACCTCACATCAGTCAGAGCCGCTAAAATGAACAACTCAGGAAACAACAGATGTTGGTGAGAATGTGGAGAAAGGGAACACTCTTACACTGTTGATGGGAATTCAAATGAGTGTAGGTATTCTGGAAAACAGAATGGAGATTCCTCAAAAAGGTAAAAATAGAGCTACCTATGACCCAGCAATTGTACTACTATGTATTTACCCAAAGGATACAAACAGTGATTTGAAGGGGCACCTGCACCCCAAAATTTATAACAGCAATGTCCATAGTAGCCAAACTATGGAAAGAGCCCAGATGTCATCGATGGATGAATGCATAAAGAAGAAGTGATACACACACACACACACACACACACACACACACACACAATGGAATACTGCTCAGCCATCAAAAAGAATGAAATCTTGCCATTTACAATGCTGTGGATGGAACTAGGGGGTATTATTCAAAGCACAATAAGTCAATCAGAGAAAGACAAATATCATATGATTTCACTCATATGTGGAATTTAAGAAACAAAACAGATGAACATAAGGGAAGGGAAGGAAAAATAAAATAAGGTGAAAATATGAGGCAAACCATAAGGGATGCTGAACTTCAGGAAACAAACGGAAGGTTGCTAGGGGGGACATGGGTAGGAGGATGGGGTAACTGGGTGAAGGGGATTAAGGAGGGCATTGATGTAATAAACATTGGGTGCTGTATGCAACTAAATTCTACTTCTGAAACTAATAAAATAAAAAGCTTCTAATTATCCTCTACACAAATGTTATTTGCTCCCCCTGTCCCCACCCTGACGCTTACCACCAGGATATTCGTCTCAAAGTTTTTTTCATCTTTTTCATAGCAAAGCGTTTTCCCATCACCTTTAATATATAGCTTGGGGGCACCTGGGTGGCTCAGTGGATTAAGCCGCTGCCTTTGGCTCGGGTCATGATCTCAGGGTCCTGGGTTCGAGCCCCACATCGTGCTCTCTGCTCTGCAGGGAGCCTGCTTCCCCCCCACCTCTTTCTGCCTACTCTCTCTGTCAAATAAATAAATAAAATCTTTAAAATATATATATATAGCTTGAAGGCTTTTATTATGAAATTGATAGGACAATTATAAAATTTATTTGGACAAGCAAAGGACCAAGAATAGCCTAAAAAATCTTGAAAAAGAACCGAGTTGGTAGACGGATGCTACTTGACTTCAACACTATTAATCAGATAAGTGTGGTATTGATGACAGACTGGACATGTAGATCAATGAGGCAGAATAGAGCATCCAGAGATAAATCCACAAATATATGACTAAATACATTTTGATAAAAGTGTCAAGGAAATTTAATGGGGAAAGGATACTGGAACAATGAGATATTTATACATATGTGAATATTCCATTGTGTGTGTGTGTATATATATAGTGTATGTGTGTGTGTGTGTGTCTGATGAATCTCCACCCCTACTTTATGCAGGACAATCAATCAATTTGAGATGGATGTAATATATAAATGTAATATTTAAGACAATAAAACTAATAAAAGAAAACCTAGAGGGATATCTATATGAACTCCGGCTAAGCAAACATTTATTGGAAAGGATACAGGAGGCACAAATCATAAAAATAATGTAAGTTACAAGGAACATGAAGAAACATTTTGGGGAAAATGGAAATGTTCTGTGTCTTGATAAACATTTTTCAAATTGGTTGAATGATACATATTAGATCAGAATATCTATAGTGTATAAACTATGCTTTAAAAAGGAAAATAATTAAAATATAAAATGCTGCATAAAATTCATTTACTGGGGGCATGTGCACCTGAATATTTATAGCAGTAATGTCCACAATAGCCAAACTATGGAAAAAGCCTAGATGTCCATCCACAGATGAATGGATAAAGAAGATGTGGCATATATATACAATGGAATACTATGGAGCTGTCAAAGAACCCAAATCTTGCCATTTGCAACAACATGGCTGGAACTAAAGGGTATTATACTAAATAAAATAAGTCAATCAGAGAAAGACGATAATCATATGATCTCACTGATATGATGAATTTGAGAAACAAGACAGAGGATCATAGGGGAAGGGAGGGAAAAATGAAACAAGATGAAACCAGAGAGGGAGACAAACCATAAGAGACCCTTAATCTCAGGAAACAAACTGAGGGTTGCTGGAGGAGATAGAGGTGGGAGGGATGGGATGGCTTGGAGATGGACATTGGGGAGGTTATGTACTAATGTGAGTGTTGTAAATTGTGTAAGACTGATGAATCACAGACCTGTACTCCCGAAACAAATAATACATTATATGTTAATAAAAAAAATTCATTACTGTGTTCCATTTTATCAGAAGAACCTTAAGAAGTTACTCAACTTACTTTACCTACTTCATTAATTTACACATTCTTCTAATTGGTGTAAATTGAAATGTTTCTCAGTTTGTTATGAAATTTCTTTCTCTAAAGATATATCTTTCTTTTCAAAATTATTTTTTACTTTTAAGTAATCTCTACACCCGATGTGGGGCTTGAACTCACAACTCCATGATCAAGAGTTGAATGCTTTACTGACTGAGCCAGCCAGGTGCCCCCTGATATAAAGATATATCTTTAGATCTATACATATATATAGATATAGATATAAAGATATATCTTTATAAAAAATAGATATCTTTATATCTATACATCTATATCTATATAGATGTATATATAGATGTATATATGTATATCTATATCTATATAGATGTATAGATATCTATATAGATGTATAGATAGAAAGATATATCTATATAGATGTATAGATAGAAAGATATATCTTTATATATAAATATATATATTATATATTATATAAATTATATATAAATTATATATATTTTATATATATTTATATATAAAGATATATCTTTCTATCTATACATCTATATAGATATAAGATGCTTGACCTACCTAACTGGTGACTTGAACTAAAAACAGAAAACACTTGGAGTGTCAAGAGCTGTGTCACATACCTTCGCCCATGTTTTCCTTTATGGCCAAAATGCTCTTTCCAGAATTCTTATTCCATTGCATCAGCTGACTTTGCCAGGTCTTTAAAGAAACATTTTTGTCTATATATCTGTATCACTCAGGAAGCTTTCAGTAAAAAATTCAACATGGAATGGCTTATTCTTTAAGAATAAGAAAAATGTATTATTTTATGAGAAGTTTAGAGGAAAGACAGTTCCAAAATGGATTACATTAGCAGCTCCATGACTTCCTCCAGGTCTTGGGTTCTTTCAATCTCTTTTCAGCCTTTCTCAGAACATCTAGCTTTGTCCTCAGATCCTAAGTTCTCATATTCATGATCTACCTCATGGTTGCAAGAGGGCTGCTACTGTTCCAGGTATTATATCAAGAAAGAAAAGTCTTCTAGAGGATGAAGATCCATTTCTTCTTGTGTTTTTTTTTCCCCCCTTTGGTAGCTAGCATATCTCTCTCAGAAGCCACTCAACAAACTTCACTTGGCCATCTCATTGACCAAACATGTGAAGGGAAATGGGACTGCCACTGTTGAGTTAGACCCATCAGGTCCTTTCCCCGAGGCCGGTACTTGGCCATTCTCCTTGAAGTAATGGGCATATATTGTAGGGTTTATACCTGCCTGTAATCAATGTCTGTTAGAAGACTGGAAATGGCAGTCTTGATGGATATTGGGTTGGCAAGTAACAATGTCTGCTACAGGAACATTTGTGTTTGTTCCGTTTTCCTTAAAAATGTAAACTTGAGGATAGAGATTCTTTTTTTTTTTTTTAATTTATTTTCAGCGTAACAGTATTCATTATTTTTGCACCACACCCAGTGCTCCATGCAATACGTGCCCTCCTTAATACCCACTACCTGGCGATAGAGATTCTTTGCGCCACTTCCCTGTGTACATGGTGAATAGTATAAGGTTGTACTCACAGTAGGCCTTTAATAGTATACAATTTAATTCTGCTCAAAAGGCACTCAGCAAATGTATCATGATCTCACATATTCTAACTAATGGGACAAGTTTAAGAGTGCAACCCAAATGATAGAAAAAGTGATGTATTTTAAGACGAATGAGATTTTATTATACGATCAACTTGAGTGTTCTGTTTTGAGGGGATTTTCCTAGGTTCCCAAGTTATCCTGCTTATCTTGGTCTTCAGCATGACCATTCAAGAATAGGAAGGAACCGAATCAGGAGAAGTTTGACTTTTTTAAGGGCTCTCATTAAAAATTGATGTTTTTGCTTAAAAGGAGACTTGTGTAGTGGGTTTGATGTCTACTTCTCCCGGCCTCCATTAGTGCTATCACCTGTCATCTAGAATGATCTGATTCAAAGGATACCTCCTTGATGGTTTCACCATATATGGGCCCAGATGTTATTTGAGCTGGGAGCTGGTTTTTCTCGGGAGTCAGGGGGAGCTGGTAGCTTTCAGAGATGCCCAGAATATCTGGGGGGCCTAGTTTACAAAGTGCTTTATGACAGCAGATGGAGTGCATGGAACAGGGGATTCAAGAGTGGTTCAATGTCAGCACCCCTGCAAGGAGGGGGATCTTGTTAGTTGACCTAAGAGATTCCATTCTAATGTGCTGAAGATGGATTTTAGGCCTGGCCTTTGCTAAGGCTAAGAAAGATTCATTGCAAATTTCTGTTTACTTGTCTGGCTTTCGTGGGATAGCCAGTGTTTTCCCTTGTCTTAGGTTATCTTTGGCTGGAGGGCAAGAAAAATAGTCAATGATGTCTTGGAAGTTTAAGTCTATACTATATGGCTCTTTTAAAAAATATTTGGTTATCCAGAAAGATATTTCTTGTGTTTCTACATCTACAATTTCCCTGTGGTTTGGCAGACCCATGGCTTTTCATGGCTGCCAGTCATATCTTAATTGGATCACCTTGTGGAAACTTCGGAGACATTTCCTAGAATTTGTTTCCAATTTCAGATGCCAACCCAGCTTTTATTATTTAAGGTGAGACAGACATGACAATCTTCTCATTTCCTTTTCTTTAAAAGAACTTGTCGCATTTTCCAAAATACCTCCCAGAGAGTGCTCACTGGGGTAGCATTCTCCTTTCTTGGCAAAAATGCTCTTGCTAGCTCTGTGACCCCTCAAATGATGGTAAGGGTTTTTTTGTTTTTGTTTTTTGTTTCAAATCTGATTGCTGAAACTTCAAAGGGGAAGAAAAACATTACTTTGTACTCATCCCTGAGCCTGTTATATTGTTATTTTAAAATCCATGCTCATCTGAGTCCACCGTGTATTATGAATGACAGATGTGCTTGCCTTTCTAAAAAAATTTTGTGGTACCGAATTATAAGCTCCTTGAAGGCAGGCAGAACATCTAATTCTGCTTCCACATTTTCAACATCGGCCAGAATGTCTGATATGTAATAGGTGCCTGGGACATACTTACGGAATTAAAATGCTTGAAATATATCCATGCAAAACACTGGAGTGGGTATTAAAATTTTTTTCCCCAAATATTTAATGACATGGGGAAGATGGTTTTAATGAAAAAAGCAAGACACAAATTTTGCCTGTAATGGGATTTCACTGTTGTTATAAATGGGCATAAATACATAGACACAGAAGAAAGATTAAAAGGAAATACGACCAAATAGGAAGCACAGTAATTTCAGGGTGATGAGATTAAGAGGTAATTTTAACTATTCTGTGATTTCACTCATGTTCAAATTATCTACAATAATAATTTTATAGTTAGAAAACACTAAATGTTAAAATTTTGTGCAGTTATTTTTAATTTTTTTAAAATTTTATTTATTGGGATGCCAAGGAGGCTCAGTTGTTAAGCCTCTGCCTTTGACTCAGATCATGATCCCAGGGTCCTGGGATCGAGCCCCGCATTGGGCTCCCTGCTCAGCGGGAAGCCTGTCTCTCCCTCCCTGCTTCCCCTGCTTGTGTTCTCTCTCTCTGTCAAATAAATAAAATCTTTAAAAATTTATTTATTTATTTATTTATTTATTTATTTATTTGAGATTTTATTTTTAAGTCACCTCTACACCCAACACGGGGCTTGAACTCACAAACCCCAGATCAAGAGTCACATGCTACACTGGCTGAGCCAGCCAGGTGCCCTTGTGCAGTTGGGTCTTTAAAAGATCGTTTTCCTTAGGTATTTTAAACCAAGACATTGCAAAATTTATTCGATTATGGCAAAATTTTTTATTTAGTCTGACTGTGTGCCAGGCACTGTGTGGAGTGTTTCACATTATTATTTCTTTTTGTTGTTACTTAATGACCTCGCTCCATGTGTCTTATTATCTTCATTTTATGGATGAGGAAATTGATGCACAGACAGGCTAAGAGGCTGCCATGCAGAAGAGGGAATCTGGACCGGGCCCCACTGATGTTAAGCCTCAGCCATAACCACACACCCAACTTGCTCTGAGCTGGACTCCACATGTCGATGCTCCAGCATGGACCTTTGGAACCTGTCAGACTTACGCTATTCTTTTTGCCCTTGGCTCATATATTAAAACATGTCATGACTGTACCATCTATCTGAAGTTTTTAGTCCTTTCTAATTTATGAATATTACAGACTTACCAAACACTGAAAACATGACTATAATAGTAAAGGTTATCCTATGTGTAGAGAAAAAGAACAAATGGGAAACATACCCCAAACTTTTGATGATAGTTGTCGGGGACACTTGCTTTCTAGGTAACGTAGTTTTGCAATGTTTTCATTTTGTATAAAGAACATGTATTATTTCTGGTCCAAAAGGGTAATGAAAATATGAGAAAAGATGGAAATAATTTGTAGCTGAAAGCTGGGTCAGTAAACTCTTTCTGGAAAGGTCCAGATTGTAAATAGCTTCAAATTTGTAGGACATGTGTTCCCTTCACACTACTCAACTCTGCCAGGGTAGCAAAAAGCAATCACTGATATTTCAGAATGGAATGGACAAGGCTCTGTTCCAATAAAACTTTATTTACAAACAAGAGGCAACAGGCCAGATTTGGTCCATGAGCCATCATTTGCCAACCTTTGTGTATTAATGTCCTCTTAACATTATAGCAAATGACTGCAAATTAGTGTCATATAATAGCACAATTTTATTTTCTCGCAGTGCACGAGGACAGATGCTCAAAATGACTATCCCCAGGCTAAAGTCTCCTGTGGGTTCTAAGGCAGCAAGCTTGGCTTGTGGCCTCATCACTTCAAACCCTGCTTCCGTTATCACATTGCCTTCTCCTCTTCAGTAGGCACAGCTCCTTCTGCCTTCCTTTTACAAGGACACCATGATTGCATTCAGTGCCCACCTGGGTAACTGAGGAGAATCTCCCCATTTCAAGATGCTTAACATAATCATATCTGCAAAGTCTCTTTTGCCATGTAAATAAATACATCTACAGGTTCCAGGGATTAGGATATGGATATCTTGGGGGCCATTATTCATTCTTCTATACCCCTGTTTAAAGTAACAGGAGTTTTGCAGGCTGCCATAAAAAAGAACATTGATTAAGGATCAAGCTCATATGAGTTGGGGTCCCAGTTCCAGAACTATATATATGGTCTTTTACCTCCCTGGCTTTTAGCTTTTCTCATTTATGATGTGAGGGAATTAGACTATATGACCCAACATGCCTTCTTAGCTCTGTCATCTTTAAATTTTATAATTTGTATAAAGAATATTTTTTTAACATCTGCTATATGTCATAGTAACCTTTATCATAAGTAATATAAGTCCATTTTAAGTAGGCTTGTGTTAACTTATATCAGGGATGATTCAATATTTATAAGCAAAATAAAGGAAGAGATAAATTTTAACTATTCCCAAGTTAACATAAGTATGGGAGAATTACAGGCCAACTCTCTCATTAAGAAGGAAACTTAAAAATTTTTACATGCCATTCTGTACAGAAAAGCACTTCGAGTCCTCAGAAGTACTTTCAGAACTTGTAGATAAAGAATAACAAACTCAGGATGGTGAGGGAGATAGGATTGAAATATATGGACCTAGGTCAAGGGAAAATACAGAAAAGCATACACTTGGGCCTTGTGCAATTTTTAAAGGTAGGCTGTAATTCTGTCTGTGAGTTTCCTAGTGGCAAAAGCAAAGAGGGAAAGATGATTGTATAAGAATATTAATAGAATTTTGAAAATTGCCAGAAGTTCTGCCACATGAGTGCTATTTCCCAGGTGTGTCTCTGAACAGGGCCACCAAAGTTGTTCTAACAGTATCATGTCATTTACTCATGCATTCAACAGTTATTCATTGATTGCTTACTACCTACCCAGCACTGTACTAGCCAATTAGGGAGATGGTCATGAGCTGGATAGAAATGCCTCTGTGTTTTGGTGCTCACAGTCTGGCACTGGGGCAAATATTGACAAGTGCAATGAGTTCCATGAGAGTGGGAGAACAGCATGGCATAGGGGTTTATAACAGGGAGGCTTAACTGCAGGTTATTAGAAATGTTTCTCCGCAGAAATGACATCCAAGGTGCCTATGGGATGATGATAATTAGCCAAGCAAAGAGTGGAGAAGGAAGTTTCCGGGTAAGGTGGAGAGAATGGCTTGTGCCCATGTTGAGGATTTTGGACTTTGTTTTACAGTTAATGCAAAGTGTATTCGAGTAATGTGAGCTGCTGTAGTGAATAACCTTCAAGGTTTCAGGGGCTCAGTGTACACCACAGTTCATTTATGACTCTAAAGTAGTCTTATACCGTTTTTCTGGTAGGTGGGCAGCTTTACCTCAGGTTGTGATTCTAGTGTCCCCTCTGCCTCTAGGGCCTTCTTGCCAACAGTGGAAGTGAAAGAGAAGAAGAAAAGTGGAGAGAACACAGGTAGACAGGAATGTCTTAATCACCTTGGCCTTGAAAATGACTCATACCACTTTGACATCATTCATCAGACTACAGAAGTAGTCCCACAGCCTCAACTACCTGCCAGTGGTGGGCAGGGAGGGGTGGGGGGTAGAAGGATCATGTCTGGCTGGGCAGCCACTTGGCAGCAATATCTTGATTCTGGGAGGGGTCATGGCATTTAGAGGACAGTTAGTTGTTTCTGCTGCAGGAGGTCCCTGGAGAGCTGTTAGCAGGATCTTGGTATGATTGAATTTGAATTTTAAAACAGCTATCCTGACCACAGAATGGACGATGGTTTGGAAGGGGCAAGACTAGACACAGAGAGACCAGTTATGTTGCTCAATAAAATCAACAGTGGCCATTACAGCAGAGTTACTAGGGGTGTTTCACAGTGACAGCCAAGGACATGATGCCAGTGTACACGTTCATGAACTCCATTATGTCAGGGGACTGTCAGGTGGAAATACACTCAACTGTGACAACCAAGGGGTTCATTTGCTTTTTATAACCAGAAGTCTGTAGGTAGACAGCTGATTGGTTGATGCCTAATGTGACCAAAGGTGGTCCCAAGGGCTGGCTTCCTTCTTTCTGCTGCTTCACTGTCTTTAGTACATGGTGTTTATCCTCATGGTCCTGGGATTGTTGCTGCACTACTTGGCAGGGACAAGGTGGGACAGATTGACCAGCAAGAGCTATTTCCTCCTGACATTTTATTCAGGAAGGGAAGCCCAACCCAGGGACGTCCACATCTCATGGGTCACATGACTTCTCTGGAAGTTTGGGAAGGGAGTCTGGGAAGCTGAGTATTTCAGCAGTGTATGCGTGCATGTGTGCGTGTGTGTGCGTGCTCACACATGCACATGGATGTATAGGAGGGAGGCTTGACCAAGAACTGTAGGGGACATACTTGGAATGAGCGATGAGACGGGAGAAGCAGAAGCTGCTACTCTAGGACGAGCCTTGCGGCATAGGGTGGTATTCTCTATGGAAAGCAATTGTGCCATCGTGGCCAGGAATGCCACAGGCTTTATTCTTGTGGGGCCTCTCTGCAGACCTACAGATGGTTCAGGAGTGATCTTTCCCTCTTATTCCCCTCTTATTCACAGCAGGTACCAGTGTGAGGGACCCGCTTGCATGTCAGGGACAGACATCTGAGCCCTGTGATCTGGATGGTACTGGCTCAGTACAGCAATATGTGTCACCCACGTCCCAGGCTGGACAGTGACACTGGATTGCCCAGCTTCCCAGAAGCAGGAGCGGGGGGGCGGGTATGAAGATGAGTTCAGCTCTGGGTTGCTCCCTCCCAAACCACTCCTGCTGTTGAGAGGGGAGTGAGCAAAGAAGCAAAGAAAGGAGAGGAGAAGGTGTGGGTGGTGAGGAGATCTGGAAGCACTGAATCCCAAGAGTTCTCTTCTTCACACAACCACCAAGATGGTCATCATGCCTGGTCATCATGGCTCCAGCCAGACCCGTGGTGTTAACGTCTCTGCCTTGTAATACATAATTGGCAGTGACTTTCAGACGTCTTCTTATGGGATGGTTCCTCTTCAAAGGAATTTCAGGTGCTACTAATGTGTAAGAGGGGTATTTGGGGGCAATGAACCTCTGAACCCCTGAAACAAGTTCAACATGCAATGACAGACTCCTGTTTTTGCAGCCCTGTGCTTATACATGGTTTCCCTCTCACCAGCTGTGGTGGCTGTCCTCGAGATGGCATTTCAACTCCCTGCCCCTTCACAGGCCTCCCCTCCAGCTGCACCACCCCCCCTCGCCGCTTCACTGGCTTCCATCTACCCACCGTGATGTTTGTTGCTGACTGCACCTGCATTCTGGCTGCTTTGTCTGGAAAAAGAGGTTATGATTTATCATGCAGATGGTCACACAGTTCGCCTACTTTAGAGGAAGATGAAAAGGAATTTTACTTTTGTCTCATTTACTCCACTTACTGTTCAGAGTCCCTGAATGGCATCCTAGTTTGGAGCGCAGGCATTCTTCCTCCTCAGTATCCCTGTCTCAGACGGGATTTCCTCCAGTCTCTGAAATTGAAATGATGAAGCATGTACCAGAAGATGAGTTTGACACTTTCTTCTTTCAAAATGGGTGATTGGCCATGTTTTTTAGGAGGACTTGAGTTCCTGATGTCTTCCGTGTCATCAGGCTGCTGTTCTGCTGCCGGTGCTGACCCACATTCAGTGACAACTCAACAGCTCTGTCCTGCACCCCCACTTAGTCTGAAAGGCTGTGTAAATCTCTATGTTGCCAACATATGGGCAGGAGGTGTTTATCAAGGCACAAGCATCCATTTCTTTTTCTAACTGACTGTGAGCAGAAACCCAAAGAAGTAAGAGGACACAAACTGAGTTGGAAGAGCTACAGATCATTTCCTTCATGATATGCTTTTTTTTCTGCGTGAATTGAAAGAGAATGATCCCTGGTACACAATTTGGAACTGAACACAGTAGCAGCAAGAGGTAACTGGGAAAAGGAAACGAGTTTGCCCTGGTAAGAGGCACACGGGTGGGTACCTGCGCTCTGGATGGAGAACATGACGACATATTTCCGGTACCTCCACCGGAAGAAAATTTTCCTCTGCAGCTAACACGACTACTAGTTTTGGCTTTTTAAAATGTCCCATTCCAGCCACCCGACATTATGTGTGCCTCCTGATGGAAGCATGAAACACCGCCTATGCAGTATTTTTGCCAGAAATTCCAACCTGAAATTTGGTCAAGTCTGGATTTAAGTATCAAATTATAGGATAGGAGTGCCGTATAATGAACAAATAAATCTCGTGTTTGTCCCTGCTTCCTGTCTCAGAGCTTCAAAAACTCTTGGAATTCACCCATTGGTGGGAGCATTTTGTATGCTAGTGAGGAGATCTTGGTGGCTCTTAGATGGCTTCAGGATGGGGCCCGGTCACCAGAAAGACCAGCACTGGCATTAGGTTGGACCCCTGCTGTCCTTTCTAGTGGAGCTTTCCTTTTTACATTGGCATCCTTAACCACATTTGAAGACTTTGAAAAGCCCTGCAGAAATAAAACCCCATCAGCCAAGTTGGACTCAAAGTTTCCCAATCTACTGGCCTGTGGAGCACTTTCTTCTTGTCACACATATTAAACTCCACGGAATAGAGTTCTCTAAATTACCCATTTGGGAAACAAATCATCCATTTGGTTTAGCACAGAAATTTTCTTTAAAAGATCTTTTCTGAGAGGATTAAGAAAAAGAAAATACAGCGTTCTTTTAGCTTTTATGAATTACCAAAAAATGAAATGCACTGAATTAGAGGAGATTAAGGAAGAAATCATCTTTTTCAAAAGAATGTCATTTCCTATTATATCCTGTTGTACACTGAGCAATGTATCCTTACCTGAATAATTTGGAAATGATTTACTAAATTTACAAAACAGTTTTAAATTTTTAGCCACGGCTTTGACTGACTTTAGGGGAAAGAAAGGAATCAAAACTTGATTATTAAGAAAATTGAAAAATTCTTTTCTGTCCATCTTGTTAGTTGGTCCTTTGGTTCAACTTGAGGTAATTTTGCACACTGATAGTCTGTCTACCCGTCATCTGAAATTTTAATAAATATGTAGTTTATATTTTCATTCACATCACTTTAAAAATGTGGGTTTTTTCCCACATCATTAAAAAAATGTTGAACAAGGCAATTCTCAAGTCTGAATCTTGTGACACTTCACTAATGAACCGAATGAATTAATTGAGCCAATCATACATCAACCTACCCATGTTTATCCCCATTCAACCACATTGCCTACATATTATCAGGATTTTGTCAAACGTTTTTCTGATATCAACATTTTCTGCATCAACCACATTTCTCTGAGCTAGTAGTCTAACAACCATTCCAAAAAAGGAAATGAGGTTAATCTAAAATGGCTTGTACTCAGTGAGCCTATCAAAGCTCATAGCAATCACACTGGTCTTAAAATAATCTATTCACGTTAGTTGCCTGAGATTAAAATCATATGGTACTCAGAATATGCCTCTTCCTTCTCTATGGAAAGTGAAATAGAGTTTGCCCATTTTTTTGTCTTTTGGTCCCTCTCCTGGTCTCCATTATTCTCCAAGGTTGTTGCTAGGGGTTGATTCTACCATTAGCCTCAGGTATGATTTGTCCAGATCAGGAAATTAGAATTCATTTTAGAACACTCATTATTTTCTTACACTCTATCTATATCAAGGTCCAATCCCCTCCAACTAATATGCATTGTGCTTTTTTTTTTTTTTTTGGTTCCAAAGTAATGTCTTTGAAAGAGAATGCAAACTCCATACTTGCTTTTTGCCATCCATCAACATTACAATACAGGTTTCCACGGCTGATCTGTCTCTTCTTTATATGTTTTTCAAGTGAAGTTGATATGATCCATCCTATAGTTTGGAACTGCAAAAAAATGGTCATGGCTATTTTTCAGAGTCAAATGCGTATGAAATTAGCAAGGCACACAGTTCTTCTTGAACACCTGCCCAACCCATATTCCTGTCCCAGGGTTTTATACAGGTAAAGGGTGCTATTTTTGTTTCGTGTAGACAGTGTTGGAGAATCTTATTTACCGACTAGCTCCACCTGTTCTTAACACTGGTTTGTTGCCCTTATGCACTGCTAGGATGGTGCTTCTGCTAGTTCAGTGCCTCTGGGATGGACAATTCTGGTTCCTCAAGTATTGTGCTCCATTCTTGGTTTTCCAAGACTAGAGTCTTTGGATTCATCCTCATAAACCATGCACTGTCCAAAGAAGTCTGCAACAGCTGGATCAGATGTTCCATCTGAGCTAAGCTAACTTTTAGGCCAGAAAGAGTCCTTTCCTCAAGATCCCCCAGACTCTGGTGTGAGCCCGGATCTCTAGCCACATTCCCTTCCCTCATGATGAGTTCTTTTCTAGACCCTTCATGCTTTTCTTGCAGACATCAGTCAGAACATGCTAGATCCAAGATGGTGGGAGTTGAGCTCTTGCCCTGGTCTCCAGGACAAGTTGACCAGTATTTGAGCTCTGCAAACCACAGGAGAGGGGGCACACAAAGGCACACAAAGGCTCCAAGCCACTCACTCCCAAGGCAAAGGGGGCTTGGACTCCATATATTTGAATGACCAAGATAGTCATGACCATGAGATCCTATCTTGCTCAAAGGGATCTTCCAGTATCTACCTAGAAGGCAGCTTTTGAATTGGAGTTTCTCTAGTTAAAGTCCTGCTTTATGTTCAAACTTGCTGTTTGAACATAACTAAAGGCAGACATTTAAATTGCCTTCAGTGCTTTGTTTTTGTTTTTGTTTTTGTTTTTTTTAACGAGCTTGGCTCATTTGAAAGTTTGGCTTTCTTCCTTCTCTTCTTTTAGAACTCTGATAAATAGAGTTCTATCATACACTAGTGGGAGAAGGAGGAGGACCATATTAATCTGGGTAAGCTATGCTATGCTAACAAAGACACCTAAACATAAAATGGCAATAATACGGAAGCTTATTTCTCACTCATGTGATGGTACTAGGCTGGTCAGTAAGTCATTGGGGCAGTCCTCCTCCACTTGGCCACCTGGGGCCCGGGCTTATGGGGACTCTCATTTACAATGTGTGGCATGTCAAGAATGTATCTTATACCTTACTTTTTATATGTGTGTATATATATAACTACTTATTTTGAAATAATTTCAAACTCACAGGAAGTTGCAAAAAATAGCATAGTGAGTTCCTATACTTCCCTTAGTGACCCTTAGTGATTATATCTTACTTAAGCATAGTACATTATCAGAACCAGGAAACTGACAGTGATACAATACAATTAACTCAGGTGTAGACCTTATTTGGCTTTCACCAGATTGTACATACATTTTTAAAAATCTGTCTTACTTTAACCCAATGAGACATTATTGTATGTAGGTGCCTGTGAGTGTGTGTGTGTTTCAGCCCACTGGAGTGGGCTCCCAGGGGCTGTCTGGATAGCTGAATGGCCTCCATCACTCCCAAGTGTTTCTTCCATCTAGCCAGCAGCTAACCATATGATCTCACTTCTATTCCTGCCTCCTTATATCTTCATCCAAATTCATTCTAGCAGTATTCAACCCTTGACTCACGTAGATCAGAGGAGATAATTTTCTCAACATCCGGTCACCAGTTTGTTTAAAGACAATTGCGTCTGATGTGCCATAGACACTTTTTCCTCCCACCAAAAGTCTGATGCCAATTGAATTGGAAGTTAATGTTTGCATTTTTCAAAATTTATGTTCAATTTTTTCTTATTCCTCTTATCCAATGGCCTAATAGCCCCGAGAACAGAATTGGCTCCTTTTGAAGCCTCTGGTGGATAATGGCAGCATTTTATTGGGTTTTAGTTTTCATTTTCAGTATAGTACAATGATCTGGAGAAAATACTTCCATCTGTATTTGCAGCTCTATGGCACCTCCTTGCCACTGAAAATACTTTTCTTAAACTGCACAGGAGAGTTTAAACAATTGTGCAGTTCCTAAAACTGCCCACTTTGTTGCCAAGAAGTCTTCTTCTGGCTGGAGTCCAAAGTGGTGGCCTCAGCTACCTTTCTGGAGCCCGGTTTCCGACATGGCACTCTCTCACTCTTAATAAATGGTTTGAACATCTAAAGTAGCCACAAGGATTCCTGGCATTTGTCAGAGGCGGAAATCCGCATGGCAGACTGAGAGAGTCATAAAATCTTTGTTTTAGTTTGGACTCGTTTAAAAACTGGAATGAAATTAAAAACGTTTTTTTTTCTTATGTGGTCACGGAGGTTTCCTCTTAAGAGGTGGGAATTCTACCAGGATGTGATGTATAGGGAAAATGACCATTGGAGTTTTGTTTTTGTGCTTTGTTTGGCTCATCTGTGGAAGTGTGGATCTGCTAGCCTTCTTCTGAGTGAGCGTGAGCCCCTTCCCTCCAGTCAAAGCCCTGTGTCTGATATGAATTCTCATCAAATGTTGAGAAACATTTAATTAAGCCGTTGGCAAATGCGCTTTTAGAACGTGCCTTCCATTGTGTGCAAACATCCATCCCCACATTCTCATGTTTGTGGATTCTCTTTGTCTTCCAGAAACACTAGTGTCTATCCAAACCTTTCAGACTCAAGGGTGTAACTTTTGGTTTGTGGTCTCATCTCTCAGTGTCTCTCATTTCAACAACACACAGAAGCTCAGAAAGGTCTGCTGGAAAGGGAAGAAACCCTTCCTCCCCTCTGCTTCCCAAGTCACTCTGTTCCAGACCCAGTGGAAGGCATGAGATTCAGTGGCTTTGGGGTGTGGTGATCCCTGCCTTGCTGGACAATACGAATTGATGGATTAGAGACCCGCAGACTATTTATAAAACCATAGTTTGAACTAAGAACGATGTCAGCAGACACAGCTTCAGGCATTGAATGAAATTGATCCTGAAGTTACATGAGAGGTGATTTCTTACAATGAAAAAATTCCTTCGTTTGGAGCTTTAACCTACCCAAAGTCAACTAACAGTATGATTAAGACTCTTTCATCCACAGACCCTGAATGTCTCCGCCTTGGGCTAGACTCTATGTTTGGTTCTGGGGATACACTCCTGGGAGCCAGTCCTCGAGAAAGTCCTGGTCAGGGATGACAGGCATGACAGCCTGTGTGCTGAGGTCTGTGAACAGATGTAGGACAGGCCAGTGGGGGAACAGAGGGACTGGGGAAGGGTTGGAGATGGGCAAGAGGTGTTG
The DNA here is from genome assembly GCF_963455335.1 of Martes martes. Taxonomy (NCBI): domain Eukaryota; kingdom Metazoa; phylum Chordata; class Mammalia; order Carnivora; family Mustelidae; genus Martes; species Martes martes. Next base: position 30,241,179 of record NC_137900.1, read on the forward strand.
GAAGTTGTTTTTAAGATGAATAAGGCACAGCCTGAATCTTGAAGGTCAGGGAGGAGTTAGCCTGATGGGCATTTAGAGAAAAGGAGAGTATGGAAAGCTCGGTTGTGTGAGAGAGGAGCAGTGGTTTGAAGATGGAAGAGGTTGAAGCTAGGGAGGCTGCCGCACGAAGATCCAGCCTAAGGATGTTTAATGTTCTCTTCTGTAGGCACTACCTGGTGCCTAAAAAAGTTGAGGCCCAGGCATGATGTGGGCCAATGTGTAGTTTAGAATTACCCACATGTGCATTATTTATGGCAATTAATAGATGGTCCATGTGATGTAAAAACAGGAAGTCAGTTAGGTCAACCTGGTCTTATGGATGAAAGCTTATCAGTTAAAGCACCCTGACAACCTTCAGTGGTTTATTCTTTCAACATAGGAGTTATGGATGAAGATGTGCTTCTAGAAGAAGTGTCTTTGATGTTCTCTTGTGCAACAGGGGAATCCACTCCGCTAGTTCTCCAATTGCTCCTGTCCTATGGAAATGGAAATCAGTAAAACTTTGAGTGGAGGTAAAAAAGACAGAAATTGTGAAAGTTTGAGTGGAAATACTTACACACTTCCCGTACAGAAATTAGAATAGAATATTCTCTAGGTAGCAGAATTTATATGCCTCTGTACCTGTACAGAAAAATTTTTCTCAATAAAAAAATCTTACAGTCTGGGGGCATCTGGGTGGCTCAGTAGGTTAGGTGTCTGCTTCATTTCAGGTCATGATCCCAGGGTCCTGGGATCGAGCCCCATGTCTTGCTCCCTGCTCAGTAGGAAACCTGCTTCTCCCTCTCCCTCTGCCCCTCCCCCTGCTCCCCCCCCCCGTCTCTCTCACTCACTCTTGCTCTCCAATAAATAAAATCTTTAAAAAATGGTCTATTGAAATGATTGTTGAGAAGATGCTAATGCTTTAAGATTTGTTAACCATAAAAAGTGACCTTGAAGAAAATTGCGGTAGTTTTAAAAAAAAGATAAAAAGGTAACAAGACCAAATTAAAGAAAGTGTGTTTTTTAGAAAAAAAATATCAGTGGTATGACATTCAAAAGAGACCTAGCTAAGGAAATAATCAGAGCAAGTGAATATGTACCAAGAATAATTCTACTTATGTTACTTCTCAGAATTCTGGTAATCAATATAAAGAAGGTTTTAGGGCACCTCCATGGCTCAGTCGGTTAATCATCTGCCTTCGGTTCAGGTCATGATCTCTGGGTCCTAGGATGGAGCCCCTCATTGCATCAGACTCCCTGCTCAGTGGGGAGTCTGCTTCTCCCTCTCCCTCTCCCTCTCCCTCTGTCCTCTTCTCTGCTCTCTCTCTCTGTCTCTCAAATAAATAAATAAAATCTTTTAAAAAATATAAAGAAGGCTTGAGTTTGATTTATACTACACAGGTATATATTACTTACAATTTCAGAAAGTTTATTTTTGAAAGTAGTCTTTCAATTGAGTTATTTGGCAGATCCAACAAAATAGTAACACCAATTTGCTAGTCAATAAAAAAATAGTTCAACACGACATAACTTTGATTGTTTTAATGACCTTCTAAAAGTGTCCCAGGTAAGGGTGATAAATTGCTTTAAAATTTTTTTCCCTTTTCTATTACTAAGGTTTAGGTTTATAAGGGTAGAAACTCCCAACAGTACCAGCTTCAGCAAGGGGTTGTCTTTTCTCTTTTCTGTAAAGTCTGGGATCAACTGTCCGGGGCCTGCGTGCAAGTCCTGCCCCTTCCCCTGACTCATCCAGTGTCAGGAATTTGCATTGCCAAGTCTGGTTGCTCCAGCTGCAGCCATGTGAGGAAATTGCAGTCCACCAGAAGGAGGGCAGAGGGAAAAGAGAGATTGGCCATATGCCAGTTGTCTTTTAAGGAAGTTTCCAGAAATCATCTCATTACCTCACTGCTTGCTTTCATCACTTTGGCCAGAATTTAGTCACAGGGGCATGCTTACCTGAAAAGGAGTCTGGGAAATCCAAAATTGGTCATGGCTGTTGGTGGATCAAGGTTAAAATAAGGGATTTATTATTCTGGAAGAAGGATAGTACTTAACAGTAGTCCCTGCCTCACACTCTCCCTGCAAATTCATGCCACCCTCTGCCAACCCCACAGGCTGACTAGTTTGGTTAGGGAACACTCTTCATCTGTGCTTTCTAAGCATGCCAAAGATCGACACTTCTCTGAATCTCTCTTTTCATTTGAAGATTCATGCAAATTTTGATATTATTCTATAATATTTCTTTATTTGATTTAAAATACAAATTGTGTCAAAGTTAGGTATGGTAGAAAAAGTAAACACTCTAGGAAAATACACCCATTTTGTCTGTGGCTGTGTATAACCCTGATTTGAGGAAAAACTCTTTCTCTAACTTTGGATGGCTCAACTATCCAAAGGGTATTCATATTTTAACAGGGCTCTCCAAATCCTTTTTTTTTTTAAAGATTTTATTTATTAATTTGACAGAAAGAGACACAGAGAGAGAAGGAACACAAGCAGGGGGAGTGCGAGAAGGAGAAGCAGGCTTCCCGCTGAGCAGGGAGCCAGATGTGGGACTCGATTCCAGGACCCTGGGATCATAACCTGAGCTGAAGGCAGACGCTTAAAGACTGAGCCACCCAGGCGCCCCAGGGCTCTCCAAATTCTGAAGAAACACATTTCTTCTGGTGGAATTCAGGTGACTGGGAAGGTATTGTGGATAAGGGACTACCCAACCCTCTCCTCACACCTCCCAGATAGACAGCCCTTGGCCATGAATTTTATCTGTGTCTGTGACTCGTCCAGGTTTTGATAGACAAGGAATTTACTTCTTTAATTCACTGTTTAAAAGAAGAAAGCAGAAGCGAACTAAAGTTCTGAAGGAGAAGGCCTGGAAACCACGTGTTCTCTATGTGTTGTTCGTGTCAATATTTAGAATTCCTGTGTCAATTATTTGGAACTTCGAACGCCCCTTGCATCCATCCACTAATTATTATCACACTTAGCCACGGCATGCACAGCCTTCCTCACAAGGAAATTGTACATTAATTATGAGGCAACTTGTCTAACATCCCCATGTTGGGAGGCCAATGTCAAATCTTAGTAACTAAGATTTTAGCTTCTGCTGGAAACTAATAGATAAAATACAACGATATCTATCAGGAATCCTCAATGTGGGTGGGAAATATTTATTCGTTCATAGTATCTTGATCATGGGCCTACTTGTGCCACTCCTGCACTGGGCCTGGGACAGACTGGTGATCCAGAGTGAGCATTGATGTCAGCTCTGTTGTAGACCGGACACTCACATGAGATTCAATTAATTAATTGTAATAAAGGCTATGAAGGAAAATACAGCCTCTGAAGGACTGCATAGTAAAGAAGCACCCACTCTGGGGGACCAGCTAGACCTGCTCGAGGGGCTTCATCCACAGGGTGACAAGTTTGGAGCATAGTGTTTTCAAAGCAGATGGACTGCCTGTGTGGAGGCCTTTGAAGTTGAAAAGACTTTGAGTTTTTAAAAGAACTTCACACCGGCCACCTTAAAGAATTATTGAAGAGTTTAAGCAGAGAGATGATGTAGTTAGATTTGCCTCGTTCAAAGACCCTGGGGGTTGGTGACATTGGCTTGGGTAGGCAGGCACGTGGGCTCAGGTCGAGTGGAAGCTGAAGTAAAGGTGAAGACAGGTGGGTGGAGGTGACAGGACGCAGGACCTAAAATCGACAGGGCTGGGGTGTGGATACGACGGGCGTATGCTGGGAGGAAGGGTCGGAGAGAGGATGAGTCGCACATTTTTGTAGGAAAATGGCAGTGGGTGGTGGTGCCAAGTATCCTGATAGAGAGCATGGGGGAGGAGAATGAAGGACGGGCTTGATGGGAAGATCATGAGTTCATAGGATTTAAGAGGTCAGTGAACCCAGCCTTTCATTTTACAGTTGCAGATTCCCAGGCCCAGAAACAAGAAATGATTCCACCGGAGGCCTTACTCTTTGAAGTGTGTGCCAGGGACCAGTAGCATAGGCTTTGATCGGAAGCTTGTTAGAAATGCAAAAGCTCAGGCCCTCCCAGACCCACTGAACTACATTTTAACAGGATTCCCCAAGTGAGCTGTATAGAAAAGATTCTAACTTAATACACGGCAGAGCTGGATTAATACTGAGCTAAACATGTGATTTAGAATAAATATTCTTGTTTGTTTTAAACTTTTTTTTATCTGCATGGGTTAGGAGTGATACCCAAGTTAAAAAGGTAAGTTGAAGGTGGCCATTAATTTAGGGATAGTTTATTTAATGGACGAAGGGCTACTAATGTTTTACCTGTAATATTAAGGAAGAAAGGGGGGAGGGAGAGAAGGAGAGAGAGAAGGGGAGAAAGAGGACAGGCAAGATCTTCAAAGGCCATGTATGCAATGGATTATTCACAATTTGTGAATTTGGGATGGGAAAGAACTGGCCAAGTCAACTCGGCATTACATATTGTGGACACAGGCTTTGATATATTCTTAAGAACGGACTCAAAACTTCCAAATTCCTTTTGCTTTCATGAGTTTCTTTTTAAGGAAGGGGTATTGGTGATGACGGTGGATTTCTAAATGTTGCTCAAATAACCAGCACTATAAAAACTTCTCAGCAAGAGAGTTCCTTTTGTTTTTGTTATTTATGAAACCCCACTGGGCAGGCATTCCAGCTAACACTTGGCCATGTGCCGGCATGTCTACCTCCTTGCTGGTGCTCAAGTACAAAACCCCAGCACAGGTGTAGAGTTCAGAAATGACGCATAACAGTGTACGTTATCTAGTGTTACGTGACAAATTACTGCAAAATTTAATGGCTTAACACACAAACCTTTCTTGTCTCATAGTTTCTGTGGATAGGTGATCTGAGCTTGACCTAGTTCAGTGCCTCTGGTTCGAATCTCTCATGAGTTTCCTATTGAGCTGTTGGCTGGGGATGAGATTTCATCTGTGAGGGTCACCTGCTCCTAAACCCACTCAGGTATTTGCTGGCAGCCCTCAGTCCCTTGCCACATGGGCCTTTCCATCAGGTTGCTGCCTCATGACATGGCAGCCGGTTTCCCCAGGACAAGCAATCCATGAGAAAGAAGGTACTTAAGGTAGAAGGAAAAATCCATTTACAACCTAATCCCAGACTGGTCACCTGATTACTTCTGTCATATTCTACTTTTTAGAAACAGCTCAGTGAGTCCAGCCCACACTCAGGGGGAGGGGACTGCACAAGGGTGTGGCTATGTGGGGGTAGGTGCTCCGAGGAGCCTCTTAGCGGCTGCCTGCTAACAAGACTGTTGTCTTCTTCATATATACTCTTATCAGAGTGATATGATACTTAAAGATTGTTGTCCAATGAATCCTTTTCTCCTGACCAGTGCAGGGTGTTGGGTTTTTGCCCCAAAGTTTCCAAGGAGAGACTGGGTTTACTACTTTTTTACATGTGAATGGGAGAGTACCAGAAAGCCTGTTGAGGGCATCTGAAAGGGCTGAGAGGCAGGGATGCAGGCAAGAGGGAAGGGATGGGCAACTGTCCAGGCTGGCAGGCCTCTGCTTCTCCCTCGGCCACCTCTCACAATCCAGGGCCTTGAATCCAATAGGGAAGGTCTTCTCCTGTCCATTTCTTCCCTCTTATCTGCTTTAATAGCAGAGCAATTCTGAACTTAGGCAGACCTCTTCTTTTCTCATTCCATTCCTTGCATTGCTGAAGGCCCAACTCAAAGTACCAGCTCCCCCCAGCCAGGGCTCATTCTAGACCCTGGGATCTCTCTCCCTGTGCTCCTCTAGACCATCATGACTGCTAGCCTGCATGTGCTTCCCGTGGGCGGGGTGCTACGGACACCACCGTAGGCAAAAGGGACCTTTCCCCTGCGCTTAAGGACCTCACAGTCCATTTGGAGAGACAGATACTGATCAAATGACCACATAAAGAAATGTACAACTGCTACAAAAAAAGTGGACCAAGAATGTAGACACCTAAGCCAGTCTGGGCGTTTGGGCAAGGACTCCAAAGGCGCATTTATGCAGAGTCTTAGGAGGGGAGAGGAGTTGGTTGGGTGTGGCAAAGAGGACTTGGGTGGGGGCAAACCCAGGATAAAATTGAGAGTAGTCCTGGGGCAGCGCCTGGGTGGGTCAGTCGGTTAAGCATCTGCCTTCAGCTTGGGTCATGATGTCTGAGGCCCTGGGATGGAACCCCACATCGGGTTCCCTGCCCAGTGGGGGAGTCTGTTTCTCCTTCTCCCTCTGCACCCCCACTTGTGCTTTCTCTCTCTCTCTCTCAAATAAATAAAACTTAAAAAAAAGGGGGGGGTCTTGAGAGTAGCCCTTTAGAAAAAGGAAAGAGGTCCTAGGAGACTGGAACAAAGATCAGGGGGAGTAGTCTGTGACCCAGAAGTGGGATGCTTCATTTCATGTGTGTTATGGAGTGACAAATGGGAAAGACCAGAACAACCCCTCACCTAAGGCCAGCTTGGGGGTAGAACATGGAATTCCCAGATTCCCATGAAGGTGGCAGATCTCAGAGGTATGAGGTCCTCAGAGGCTTTGTGGTCAAAGTCCGGAAGTGAAGTGGACAGAGTCTTTACACCTGAGTTCGCTCCCTGCCCTCCTCCCCTGCCATTGGCCCTTTCCTCCAGAACTGAAAACTCTTCCTGGACTATCTGATGTGCCTCTTGCCTCTGTCTCCAATTCTATCGCACCTTGTCCCTCCTTCCAGGCTCTGCCCTGATCAGAGATTCCTGCATTGTCAGTTTCCGTTCTGTGGACACACCCCCTGAGAACTTTTGCACTTGCAGCCCTCCCATTTGGAATGGTCCCACCTCTCCTGCAAATGCCCCTTCTCAGAGTGGGACCAGGGATGTAATTTGTGGGGCTCAGTGCAAAACGAAAATGGCAGTCCCCTAGTTTTAAAAACAGGAAAGGAGCTTGTTCCTTTCTTCTTGCAGTCTCTCCTTTGATCGTCACGGGGTTTTTATTTGCTATTTAACGTCATGCTTCCTTGGGCATGAAGAAAGTTGTAGGCCAAGTACAGACCCTTGCAGGCTCCTGGGGCTCAGGCCCAACTCTGCACCTCCCTGCGCTAGTGCCACAGCTCTTGACGGGCACAGACCCTGAGAAGGCATCCTCCAACATACGCTCCATTGCCCATCACACATTCCTTACCAAATAAAAAGTTGAAGATAGAATTACTAAGAATTTTAATATGGCAACTGCAGAGTAGTAATCTCTGAATAGAGGGCCTCTTTTGAGCACAGGGTCCTACGTGACTGCAGGGTCTCAGGGACCTGCTCAGATCACAGGATCTAAAATCACCCCATTCTGTACACATGGTGCAAGGCATACCCCATCACATCCCCCTGTTGTATGTCCCTGAGAGTAATATTATGTTCCAAAAGTATCTCTTTAATCTGCTTTCTCTTTTTGCTGTCTGCTTCCACCAGAAAAATGTAAACTTTACTAAAGCTTGTCCTAATGATCTCCATGCCTAGTGTGGGAGCTGGCACATGCAAGACCATCAATAAATATTTGTTGATTGAATAAATAAACGTGTAAGGGAATTTATTGAGCATAACTTTAAGTAAACTTGCTGTTTCTCCTAGCTCATGCAACCTGGCAACACGACAGAATCTTCCAGTTAATTGCTTCTCAGTCTTTATTTGGGGTTACCATCGGAACCCGGGTGTTCCTGCCTATGTCAAGTTTGACATAAAGGCCAGTCCACTCTTACCTCGGCCTTGAAACTTGTTCCTGAATTCCTCTGGCCCCTGGGTGTTTTCTCTCTTTGCTCTTCTTCTCCTGGCCTTTCTTATTGGCACTGTGCCTCAGAGCTGACGGAAGGAACACAAGGAAGCCCTGGTCTTCGGAGCGACCTGCTGTTTCTTAGTTCATCAACATCATGGCTGGCCTTCCTGGTGCTCCCATCCTCCCCTTCTTGGTCTTTCTGCCCAAAGTCCAGGAGGCTCTGCCTGCCCAGGTCACCCACCAGGCACAGTGACGACAATCACCTCCCACGTTGCCGAGCAACTGCTGCTCGCCTCAGTGAAGCTGGATTCTTGGAAAGTTCCCGAGTGTACTGAGATCTCCTGTTACCTGTAATGAATATAGGCAGTCATTTCTCAAGATGAATGCTAAGGAGCTTAAACATTATAGCTTTGAAAAGTTACATATTTAGTGCATTATTTAGGACAAGTGTGCCATTAATGGAGGCTTAGAAACTTTTTTAGTTAGCAGAGAGTTTTATACTAAAAAATAATGCAGCTTGAAAACTACCAGGAGGGTGTCTCCACCATAGCTACAAATGATTTCAAACTGTTCTATTTCATAGATGAGATGAAAAAATATAGAGATGAAATAATCCTCCAGTTTTCTTTTTTTTTAAAAAAGATTTTAATTAATTTACTTGACACAGGGAGAGAGAGAGAGCGCATAAGCAGGGGAGTGGCAGGCAGAAGGAGAGGAAGAAGTAGGCTCCCTGCTGAGCAGAGCGCCCTACATGGGGCTCCATCCCAGAACCCTGGGATCATGACCTGACTGAAGGCAGACCCCTAACTGACCGAGCCACCTGGCCACCCTAATCCTCCATTTTTTAAAAAATAAAGATTATTTATTTATTTATTTGACAGACAGAGATCACAAGTAGGCAGAGAGGCAGGCAGAGAGAGAGAGAGGGGGAAGGAGTCTCGCTGTGGAGCAGAGAGGCCGAGTGGGGCTCGATCCCAGGACCCTGGGATCATGACCTGAGCTGAAGGCAGAGGCTTTAACCTGCTGAGCCACCCAGGCACCCCAATCCTCCATTTTTAAAAAAGATTTTATTTATTTATTTGAGAGAGAATGAGTGAGAGAGAGCATGAGAGAGGAGAAGGTCAGAGGGAGAAGCAGACTCCCCAAGGAGCTGGGAGCCCAATGCGGGACTCGATCCTGGAAGTCCGGGATCATGACCTGAGCCGAAGGCAGTCGCTCAACCAACTGAGCCACTCGGGCGCCCTCTAATCCTCCATTTTTAAAAGCAACCTTGGATCTTATTTTTTTTTTTCCTAATAAAAACAGCAATATTTTGAGCAAAGTCCCACACAGGGTATGTATGTGTACATGTTTCAATTTAAAGTGTGGTTTAGGTCTTTTTCTGTGGGCTACTCAATTTGACTAGATATCTGAAGCCAAACTGTTTATTGCATGCACACATATGATTTTTTTTTCCTGTTTTCTTAATGGAGTAAGTATTAATGGCTAATCTTTCTGAAGCAATTTCTCCCCTTGAACATAGCATTAAAATGGACATGTACTATATGTGTGTCAAAGCATTTTTTTAAAAGTAAGTCTCCACAAACCAACATCTGGCTTTGTTGGTTCACTGCTTGTTTTCTATTTCTTTGATTTCCTTTTTTATCTGTATTTTTTCCTTTCCTCTATTTTGGGTTTACTTTGCTCTTCCTCTTCTAGATTCTTAAGGTGAACACTTAAATCACTTATTTTAAACTGTTTTCTTTTCTAATATGGCATTTCCTTATTTTTAAAAAAAGATTATTTATTTATTTATTTGAGAGAGAGAGAACGGGGTGGGGGGAGAGGAGCAGCGGGAGAGGGATAAGCAGACTCCATGCTGAGCAAAGAGCCTAACATGGGGCCAATCTCATGACCCAGAGATCATGTTTTGAGAGGAAATCAAGAGTTGAACACCCAACAGACTGAGCCACCCAGGCTTCCCTCTAATATAGACACTTAAAAGAACACATTTCTCTCTCAGGATTGTTTTTGCTGCATCTACAAATTTTGACATGCTTTCTTATCATTCAGTGTGAATACTTTCTAGTTCTATAGTGATTTTTTCCTTTTTGAAAAAAAAAGCCTATGTGGTATTTAGAAATGGGTAATTAATCTTTAGATACTTGGATGTTTCCTAGAAATCTTTGTTAAAAGCATCATATTTTTTATTTTTTTTTAATTTTTTTTAAAGATTTTATTTATTTATTTGAGAGAGAAGGAGTGAGAGAGAGCATGAGAGAGGAGAAGATCAGAGGGAGAAGCAGACTCCCCAAGGAGCCGGGAGCCCGATGCGGGACTCGATCCTGGAAGTCCGGGATCATGACCTGAGCCAAGGGCAGTCGCTCAACCAACTGAGCCACCCAGGCGCCCATATTTTTTATTTTTAATTTAATTCCTTTGTGGTCAGATTTCAATCCGATGACATTTATGGAGACTTGCTTTAGCATGACATATGCATCTTTAATGAACTGCCACATGACTTTTGTCTTCAACCCTCACTTCAAATTTCTCTCTCCTCTCTAAACTTAGCATGGAAATTAGAGTGAATGCTCATACCCCGAATAGGAACAGATAATGCCAATGCAGGGCCTATTTCTGTTGGAAAGATCTGCTTATTTTGGAATTAGCAAAGATTGGCAAGCTTCTCCTAAAATGTTGACTCCAGGGCACAGATTTCAAACTCTCTCTACTGAAATTGAATAATGAATACAAGCAAAATGTGGTCATCTCTGTGTTTTCCAACGAGTTACCTTTTTAAATTTTTATTTATTTATTTATTTTATTTATTTGACAGAGAGAGAGAGATCACAAGTAGGCAGAGAGGCAGGCAGAGAGAGGGGGAAGCAGGCTCTCTGCTCAGCAGAGATGCAGGCCTCAATCCCAGGACCATGAGATCATGACCTGAGCCGAAGGCAGAGGCTTTAACCCACTGAGCCACCCAGGTGTCCCCATTGAGTTACCTTTGACAAGCAAGAGGCATCCAGTGGGTTTCAGCATAGTCCGAAGTATAGGATCTGTCACTATCATTCAATACTTAAGTTTCTGTGTCATTGCCCCATTATGGTTTCCAGTTCATTGACATCCCACAGTGTCTCACAGTCTTGGACATGGCAGACACTCAAGAAATTCTATTTAATTGAATGATGGATATATAATAAGCATCCTCCAGCAGTGAAATGGTGACACTGAGAAAACAAATTTGTGAAAATGGACATCCCCATTAGTTAGACAGTGCATTGTTATCTTTAATGAAATTGATGTATTGGATGTTTCCAAATCACTCAAATGGTTGTTAACAAATACCACAGCTTCTACACAACTATAAAGTTCTCGTTAAAAGTCACAAGTGTTGAATTCTAAAATCAAGTCCCCAAATTTTAATGTAAACATAGTGGGGAGACTTATTTATAAATTAAGAAGTGAAGTGTTGAATATAGCAAAATGGTATAGCATAACAAAAGGCAGATTTAATGAGAGGTGAAGGCAGTGGGGAGAGGTAGTTTTCTCTTTTATAGGCTCTCTGGTATATTCACATTTGTTGGTGGATTAAAGAAAGGCAATTTTATCCTTCTGATTAAATTTAATGTCCATAATCTTAATGTAACGGAGAATGGCATACCAATTATATTTTTATGGCTTTGTTTACCAGACTCAAGAAGAATGTGTTGATTCTATAAATTTAATTTTCAAATCAATGAGCATGATGTAGCCAAATTTGCAAACTGTTTGAATCGTTCTGCTAATAACTGGTTATTCTGGTGTTGTGCTGTGCTAGTATATTATCTTACACATAGTAGATACTCAGTGAACATTCTTGGATTTAACTGATTTTTCATACAACTGCAATGGGAAACAAAGTAAAGCCTTGCTGTCATGAATGCACATATTTAATAGGATTGACTGAAACTTAGAATCAATAGCTAAAGAACTAAAGAATATCCTTTTCCTTCTTCTATACCAACCTGCATTACTATTCCTTGCTCATTTCACCAACACTCCTTATTCCATTCACTCAACCTTGCTCATGACTTTGTAAATTGACCTTTCACTGAACTCTCTTGGGTGTGAGGGCATCTTCTGTTTCTGGAATCCCAACTGATAAGGCCGAGTTGGGGTTTTGCTAGATATTGGGTGGGGTTCTCTGGAAGAAGACTCTGAGAGGACATTTGCAAGCAGAAGGTTTACTGTGGAATCTCTAGTAAAGGAGCTAGGGAAGCAGGATGGGAACCCTGAAGTGTGACACAGTTGCAGCCAAGGCCTCAGTCGGTCCCACCAGACTCTGCAACTGGGAGAGCTGTTCAGAGTTGTCTGGGATCAAGGTGAGGGGGCATGGCTTCTGCACCGCTGTGATGGATGCAGGCTGCCCTTGGAGAGTGGAGTGGGAGGGAGGCGTGGAGGGTTAGTACAGGACAACTCCCCTCTGCCAAAAGCCATTCCCAGAGAGCCCGTGAGTCTTCAGCCAGCAGTGATTCTGACAGCTGCGGGAACTAGGCTCTCCAGCCCAAGGGTAGCACCCCACCTAGCCCGCTGCACCCGTTGAGTATAAGGTGAAGCAGGGGCGGGGAGGGCATAATGAGAAATCCTAGATTAGCCTCTAATGAGGCATGAGTAAGGGGCAGTGAAGGCAGATCAGTGAACGATAGGACCCAGTGGAGTCCTGGAGCAACACTACTACAGCAGCCACGTTTAGACCTTTCCAGAGCCCAGCACCGGAAACGGAGACTACGGGTTTCCGGGCTGGTGCGGGTGAGCGCAGAAGACGCGAGGGGCCAACTGCACGGGAGGGGAAGGGAGGGAAGCGGGAGCGTTGTCTACAATGACAGTAAACTGACCAAAAAGCATGATTGAAAACATTATGAAAATACTTTAAAAATAGATTCAAGTGCTTTCTATTCTCCTTATTTGGTATTTGGGGGAAAAATGCCATTAAAAAGTATGTGGAGGAAGATAAATACGTTTTGTTTAAAACAAGACCACCAGTTGAGTCAGATTTTAGGTCCTAAATGAGATTTCTTAGGATAGAGGAGGGCTTTTCCACTCGAAGGCTGCGGCCTTTCCCTCTTTGGGAGCTGCTGCAGCTACCTCGGGTCTTTCTCCAAGTTGTAAACCAGTCTGTCCAGATACTCATCTCTGCCCCGTTTCGCTGCCCTTCTCCTTGGGAGGTTCGACGGTAACCATCTGCACATGGCTCTGCTGTTCTCTGCTGCTTAGCTCGAGGCCAGCTGTGGCTGCCAGATGTCTGACCTCCTCTCAGAGAGAGAGAGAGCTGGGGTCACCTCTTCTGCCTGGAGGCTTTCAGCTTTTGTGTCATTCTCTGAACCTGGTCCTGGCTTCCAGCTACCAGGAGAAAGCCAACTTTGATCATGCTTGGCTTACAGAACACCATTAAAAGTTGGCAAGTGCTATAAATTTTATTTTGGACAAAGCATTTTAAAGGCTAATGAATGAAACTGAATGCGTAGAATTTTATTCTTTTTTTTTTTTTTTGGTAGATTTTTGAAAAAAATTCCACTCCCTGGTCATACTTAATAACTAGCAAACTAGATTCCCTGCCCTTGGTGTCTGTTTCGACCATTTCCATTTCTGGGTCTGACTCTAATTTTCCCCCTATGTTGATTTTTTTTTTTTTTTTCCACCATGCAAAGGAATCACTATTTGAATAATCAGTAATCTTTTATTTTTCTCTCTTCCTCTTCTCCTCCCTCCTTGCAATATAATATCTTCATTTTTCTAATTCCCTTTCCTGAACAATGCCCATTGGCATTAGAATTAGGGAGAGAATTAGAGATAGAATTAGAGATAACTCCTTCTGTGGCACTTCATTGGTCTTTAGACCCATAGTCAAGTCTTTTTTTTTTGTCAAGTTAGTCTTAGAATGCCTTTGTGGCCTTCCAAAAAGGCCACTGAAGCAGTTTTACTATTGTAAATAGGACCTTTAGGTGGTCTGAAAGCACCTCCTGAGTTTTGCAAGATAGCTTTTAATTCATCAAATCGGAATGACTTAAAGAGTTTAAGTTCAGTTTGTACATGGAATTCATGTTACTTGGTCAGAGTATAATGGTTCCCCATGGCTCTAGGAACATTAGCTGAACAGTCATCTATCTCTGCTCTAACAACCTCATTGTCAACCACAAATATGCTAAGTTTCCTTAGCATTTGAGCCAACAGAAGGATCTTTCTCTAATAGCACATACCATGCCCTAATCAATACTATTGGCAAAAACTGGTACGAAGACTGCAAAAGTTCAAAAATAAACTTTTGTCTCTACAGTTCCAGGACATCTTTTGCAAGCAGAGTTTTGAACATCTATGTTTTTCTTAACTGTATCCAGTTAATTAAAAATGTAAAGTATTTCTCTGATTATGAAGTGAATAGGTGTTAATTGCAGAAATATTAGAAAATGAAAAGTATAAGGAAAAGAATAAAATTCACCTTTGATTGCATTGATTACAGAGAATCACTGTTGACCCCAGGGCAACTGTTTTCCAATTATTTTTTTTTCTTTTGCTATGACAAAAGTGGAACCAAAGGAGATATGTAGCTTGCGAACTTCTATTCTTTTCACATGATGAACACTTTCCCAAATCATTAAATGTGAGATAATTTTTAAACGACAGCATACTATTTGCTCAGGCGGTTAGTCACAATTTATTTGAACATTTCTCATTTGTCTTATATATTGGCTGTTTTAAATGTTTCATCATCACAAATTATGTTGCCATAAACACTGGACACTCCAGTAGAAGTGGAATTACCGGGTCATATTATGGTGTTTTGCAATCTGACAAAAGCTTGTAAGATGAAGGCAAAATTTCAAAACCAAATTTATGAAGATTTTATAGTTTTAAAAGAGATTTCATTTTGTTCTGGTGAAGTCTCTCTTTCATTTCTTCTTTTTTATAGTTTACAAAGTCATTACAAAGATCTACATGTGGAATATTCACCCCGGCTCTTTTATTGATGCCAAAGGGGGCACAACGAGTGCGGGCTGAGGAGGGGCTCTGTATCCTCATCAAGCTAAAACCACCAATGCAATTAATATGTCAAATGGTCATGTGCTTTACTGAAAGCCAAGGAAGACTGTCAACTTCAACTTTGTCTGGGCTTGTATTGTCTGACCCCACAGTTCATAGCTCAGTCATCCAAATCCCAAACTATCGCTCTTCTCTCATGTTTATAAATCTATTTGTCACCATCATTTCTCAGCACTACATTTGCTCAACTAGAAGTTGAAGACAGAGCTCCTTATTTCCTGTGGCCATTAAGTTACCTCCTCTATTTGCACAAGGAATGACCCCAGGAAGATCATTTTTTACTTCCCCTTTTAATATGTTCTCATCCTTGTGCAAATCAGTTTATTTCTTCTAGGATACCATCTCTTCTTCCCAAACGATTAACTATTGTCTTTTTCATACTCTCCTTTCTCATTGGATAATAAATTATGTTGTGTGATGATTATTAGTTTACCCTCCATGCATTCCTTATCAGAGACTACCTATTCATCCTGATATTCCTTCTATCTTCCCAGAACCTGCCAGAGTGTGTGTAATAGGAGATGCCCAAATACTGGTTAAAAGTATGAATGAGTGGGGGTGCCTGGGTGGCTCAGTTGGTTAAACCTCTGCCTTTAGCTCAGGTCATGATCCCAGGGTCCTGGGGGAGAGCCCTGTGTGTTGCGTGTTGGGTTTCCTACTCAGCGGGGTGTCTGCTTTTCTCTCTCCCTCTGTCCCTCGTCCTACTCATGCTCTCTCTCTAGTAAATAAATAAAATCTTTTAAAAAAGTATGAATGAGTGCTGAGCTTTACTAACTGCCTACTTGTGCATAACTCATGGGATATTTGGATGGGGAATAGACCATATTGAAAGACCATGTGTATGGTGACCATGATCATAATCTTCTTTTTTTTTTTTAAGATGGCTTATAACTTCCCAGTGTATTAAGATCAAATGCAAAGTCTCTCACTAGGTTTTCAGACTTTTCACACATGGGTTTTTGCGCTTTTATAATATTGTTTTTATCCATGGAACTTTGGCTTATTTTCCACCATGGTTGCATCTAAAACTGGACCATTCTGCTCTCAGATTCATGAGAACTGATGGAAACACTTAACTGGATTTATTCCACTTGGTTATGTCCTTGTCTTTCTATTGTTTCTCTGCACTCCTCTTGCTTTTAATTCTGTAAATATATACTATTATGTAAATGTGTCTGTGAACTGTGTCTGTATAGGAGGAGTTCTCCTGGTTTGAAGATGATGAACCAAGGACAGTCTCAACTACTTAGTATTCATCTTTTACATTAGCTGGGACTCCGAGCGCCGTGACAAACACTGCTTCCCCTCTAGCATAGATACTGATTCCCTACAAAAGAATGGAACTTTATTGAAACTTTTTGTCTTTGAGATAATTTTTTGAGATAATTTTTAAATAAAGACAAAAGTATATTTCCTATTTATTGAATCTTCTAGGGAGAAAATTAGCAAGTGGAAATATTTAAGATAAATTGATTGGTTTCATAACTGAGAAAAGTAGAATGATATCACTCCGCATTGGACTATCATTAATTGACCAGTAGTTCTTAGAATATTTACTTTGTTTTAGAATATCCAACTTGCAAAATTAAGAAGAAAGAATTTGCTTTTGAGGATATTTTAAACACATGAGCGTATTTTAATTAAATTGGTTAAATAAAAGCACATAGAGTTTAAGGATTCATTTTTATGTATCCATTTTGGTCTAACTGACAGTATTGCCTTTTTAGATTTATGATATTGCTAAGCAAAACCACTTCGGTCATGCATTTTAAAATGACCTCTGCAATTTTGACCCAGGTAATCACATATCTGGGAAAACACAAGAGTTAGTGAAATAAAACACACTGAGTGGTACAGGTAGGTTGCTACACGGATCAGGTACAAAATTCTCAAAACATGGTAAAGAACATTGGTATTTCCATATAAAATGATTATAAACAAATAAAACAGAAGGCAATGTAAGGCTTGTATTTTTGCTGGAGTCCAAAGAAATAATATTTTCTAGCTATGAGGTTAATGCTGCTTTGTTTAGTTATAATTTTTGAAAAGACGTGTTTAAAAATAATTTACTTTTGTCAAAGTTTGATCATTAGTATAACAATTAGGCAGCTGCTAATAATCAGTCCTCTTTCTGGGGGTCTCAGAGGAAATGAGCGGTTTTCTTGTTCAGCATTTTGAAATAAAAATTGCAGGTCAGGTAGAACTTTCTGGGTCACTGTATTCCTTCTGTGACTTAGGGAAGGAGAAGAGGTGAGAAAATCATGCTTATTTTACACTTATTGCTCTTCTCATTCCTTCAACATTCTGATGAGCTAAAAAGATTCCAAAAAGGAGCATGAGCTCTGGCTCAAGACTGCTCAGGACCCACCACTCTGTCCACATTCTGCACCCCTAAGAAGGATGGCAGAGTAATGGATTCCACCTACAGTTTCATTGCAAAGCATCTGTGGACAAAGCTTGCTCTCTAACTCATGTGAACCCAGTAGCCACGTCTACATGTGGATGGGCACCACTGTTCTCAAAACCGGCTCTGTGCATTGACTCCTGGGGCTGGCTGGTTGCTCTGTTATACAGTTGAGATCATGATGGTGGGGGAGTGCCTGTACTTGTTCCATGGCTAGGTCAAGCGTGATCCAGTGGGGCCTGTTACCACTCCCCATCAGAGAGAAGGAAGGTTGTGATTGCCATTCTCTCTATTGCCTGTAGCCTTAGACTTTAGGGACTAGTGACTGTAGAGCTGCTGGCGTGCCCTCCAGTAGAAGATGCCTCCAAGTCATCTCCCCATGAGCTGATTAGGGCTACATCAACCTATGAAATAGCAGGGAGCATCCACTGATCATGGCTGTTAGATTTCAGCCTGATGCAACCATGAGCTGTTTAGTGATAGAGCTCGATGCATCCCCAGGCCTTCCTATAGACAGGTGGTTGTGCTGGGAAGGGCTGAGCAAGGTTGCTGCCAGTTATTTTAATGGCCTTGTTTGCAGGCTTTCTGTACAGAGAAATTATACATGCGTGTCAGATTTAAAGTGTATTTGCTTCTTCATATCCAGTTGATAAGGGGCCTAGACATCTCATTTCTTCTTGTTTTAAAGCATGTGTTCTTAATTTAGCAAATACTTGAGGACTTACTCTGTATTATAAGATGTGGCAAAGCATTGAGTAGAAGCATCATGGTTTTCCTCCCTAACTTATTAGACATGACTACTGAGTTTTATCAAATGTCTCTTTAGGAGGCTGACATTGTAATATGCTTTTCCTATTCTAATTTCTTTGTATAATGTGATATGTTAAGAACATATCTTATGTTGAGCGATCCTAGAATGGTATATGCCAAGGGAGTCATGGTATATACAGTGACCCTTGAACAACACAGGCTTGAACTGCACGGGTCCACATAGACATGGAGTTTTTTAAATGAATGTACTGTAGCTCTGTTCTCTTCCTTACAACTTTCTTAACACTTTCTTTTCTCTAGCTTACTTTACCTTAAGAATGCAGTGTGTAGTACATATAACATACAAACTATGTGTTAACTGACTGCTTATATTTTCAGTAAGGCTTTCATCCAATAGTAGGCAATTAGCAGTTAAGTTTGGGGGAATTCAAAATTATAAGTGGATTATCAACTGAGTGGGAGGTTGGCACCCCTAAGCCCCACATTGTTCAAGGGTCAACTGTAATTATTCTATATACTCCTGGATTCTATTTGCAAATATTTTATGTAGAATTGCTGTGTTTATACTAATGTGAAATTTTTTTTTTAGAATTTATATTCATGAGTAAAATTAGTCTATAGTGTTTGTCCATCTTTATCAGATTTTGGTGTCATAGCTCTTAGATTTGAAAACGAGGAAATTTTCTGCTGGCCTAGAGTAGTAGAGCAGTAGTCTGTTGTCATAAGTTATTTCCTGAGCCTTCACCTTTACCTCTACAAAATGAAAATCACAGATTTCATTGGACACTGTTTTTCAAAATTGCCGTGAAGATCAAATGTACGTGGAAATGTTTTGCAAATTATAACAGGCTATACAAATGTTAATTACTATCATTCTAATCCAAAGTTGAATTTGCCTGCATGTTTATAGCTGTATTGCCTTCAAATATCTTTCCTCGTTCTTTCTCTTTTATGTACTTTGCATGTTTTTGTCTAATTGACTTGGAAATCCAGTATGATTAAGAACTCATTTTAATCTTTGACTCTGTACTAATTTTGTGAACTTTCATCTAACCACTGAATATTTTAAGCCTCAGTTTCTTAACCTATGCAATGAGTATAATAGAACCTACCTCATTGTCTCTTGTGGGGGCAAACACACTCATCCATTCTTTGAATATACTCATAAAAATCATAGCTTGGTGTCTGGCACAAAAGAAGCCTAAAATAAATGTTAGCTATTATTATTACTATTATTAATGGTACTATTGTTAGAGATCGACTCTGAATTCTTTGGAAGATCTGGGATGGATATATGAAGCAGTTTGACTCACTGGGAAGCTTGTTACTATCCTGCCGTTAGTAAGTGAAAAGGATTTCAATTCAAGTTCTTACCCCAGATGGAATTCTGATACACATTAAATAATTTTTTTTTGGTAAATCTGTACTTTAGCTACCGCAAATTGTGTGCCCCCTTAGACATTTGGGGTAGAATGGGGTGATTTTCCAGTATCTTGGTGCTCTGGGATTTGAAATGCAAAGGTACATATTTGGAACTGTTATTTTATTACATTTGGACAACACCCCAGACTGTATGCAACTTTGTTGAAAGAAGGGGAAAAGAAGAAATCTTGAGAAGTCTTTTTCCCCCCCCAGCTATACAACCCTTCTGCCAATCACTCCTGCCTGATTTATATTTATTACTCAGATGTCCCCCAAACAGGTCCCAACAGGGTGGAAGAGGAAGCAATCTGAGGGAAGTTGCTTTTTTTCAGAGGTCAGTCTTACCTCTAGTGCTATTAGGTGAGATCTGGACACGTATCAACCATGGAAAGTTGGTTTTCCAGAAAAACTTGAAAAAGAAATTTATTCTTATTCCCAAAATACACCCGCGGACATGTCATACCATTTCCACACAGTGGAATGGCCTTAGCCATTGTGGTTATTTCCTCGTTCATAACAAGTGACCAGTGTTCTGAGTTGCAGTGTTAACTGTGAACCTTGTTTGTGTTCATTCACCAGAGAGGAAAATCATAGGGTTCACGTAATTAGCAGTCTAGAAAAATATCAACAAACAGATGTGTCTTCTGTGGCCAGAAAATTTTGAGCCTTGGAGACCACCCTGAGGAGTAAGTGACATCTCGGGGGACATGGTGTGCAGAAATGCTTGACTGTGCTGCAGTTCATGGGGACGGAGGGGATTGTGACCACATAATTGCTGTTTTTCTCCAGCATTTTATTTAGAGTTAGGAAGACTATTTTAATGTGGCTACAACACCAACCAAATGATGGATCTGCATGCTTCCCATCAAAAGTAGCTAAAAATATGTATATTTTTGACAAAGTGACAAAGATATCTCTTGTAACTGCCCCCCTTACCCAATCCCACCCTGATGTTTATGTCTGTCTTAGTTTGATAAGTTTTGAGGGATTTTGCTCTCACTTTGGTGGCATAACCTTTACAAAAATTCTTATGAACATTACTCATTGTCAGTGGTGTGCTGGACCCAGTTTGTACTGGTTTGTCCTAGCTGGTGAGGGCTGACTACACACATCTCTTCCCAAAACTATGGTCAATGGCATCATGTTGGTAGTTTGAAATGGGCCATGGTGGGAGTATTACACCATGGAAATCAGCAGATGCTACAAATCATCTCCCCAGAAGGCTGGCTGTCCAACACTTCCCAGCACTCTACCTCATATCACTGTTCTTATAATATTTGATCAATTGGAAGAGAACTGTGTTTTATTTATTTATTCATTTTTTAATTTATTCATTTTAGACAGAGAGAGAGAGAAAGTATGAGCAACAGAGAGAGGCAGAGGGAGAAGGAAAAGTAGACTCCCTGATGTTCAGGGAGCCTGACATGGGACTTGATCCCAGGCCCCGGCGATCATGACCTGAGCTGAAGGCAGACACTTAACCATCTGAGCCATCCTTTTTTGTCTAGTTTTAGTTTTGTTTTTTAAGAACTGTGTTTTAAAGCTGACTTCAAGGGGGAAAAAGTTAATGCAAACTCCCTCCCCCCCTAAAAACAAACAAAAAACCCAAAAACTTACCTCACGGACTTCATAAATCCATGAAGACACCCTCTATGACCTGTCCTTCTTGGGAAAGGGGAATCTCATTCTGAAGTGAATATTTGTCTTTCTGCCTCCATTTATCCTTCTTTGGCTAATAGTAACTCAATTTCCATCTTCAACATGCATGCTATTTACTCATTCACTCATTCACTTTGGGCAGGGCCCAGTCCTGGCTCAGAGTTGGAGCATGTTACTTGGTCAAAACCCATCAGAACACTGCCTTCCTTTGGCCAGAGTTCAGGCATGGGCACATAACGCATGTGGCACTGATGAAGCATGAGAGACATTTTGTTACAAATTCTTAAAGAAAAACTTGGTTTTTGTGTTGGAATTGAATTACGAAGATGTAATATCTGGAGTTGTTGCTACCATCTTGCTACCGTAAGAGCACTGCCACTGAGAAGTAAAGCAGCGCAGAGAAGGTAGAATCAAGGGACAGAGGAACACAATTGGGTCCTGGTGGCAACGTCCTTCTTTTGATGTCTTGCCTGAAGTCTGCTTTTCCCATTGTCTTTCAGTCATGTGAACCAGTATATTTTCTTTTTACTTAAGTTATTTAGAGTTTGGTTTTCTATTGCTATAATCCAAACAACATTCATTGGTATAATGAGGAATCTGTCAAATAATTTCTTCTTGATACCATAGAATATTATATTAACCCTGCTGCTAGGAAATCAATTCTAGGTCTATTATCTGGGATAAAATATTATACTTTATCCACTTTACAAGGGGCTAAAGTAATTCTTAGACAGTATCATTTATTCATAAATATCTATTACTCCTAATATGAACACAAATGAAAAAGAGCCTGGAGAATCTTAAATCATGAACTCCTCATTTAATTTGCTGTCTCAATCTTTAGAAATAGGATGTGGTTCCAAGAAAGAAGGAACATTTGGACAATCGTACAATTCATCAGTAGTGGATACTCATGACAAACACTCTTATGATATTTGAACAGATCCCTCTAAGCCAAGGAAGAACACAGTCTTTCTGCCATTGCCCAAATTCGTGTGTCATTCAGCCTCATGGGGAAAACGCCCTTCTTTGATCTACAGAGGACACTGTGTTAGTAACCACAGTGTAATTCCCTACATTCTCCTTGTTGGGCAAGAAAGATGAGGCTAATCCACTTGGATTCATGCCTTCCCTAAATCTCAGATTTGTCAGCATGTAGTGTGGCCTTGTGCAGTGCCTGGAACGAGGCAGGTTCTCAGTAAGTGTCCTAAATGGATGACCAACAATGAACCTAATAAACAAATAAATCACCTGGTATAGTGAGGCACACAGGGTACAAAAATAATCTGCTTCTGTTAGTCCACCTACTACGGTGCATTCTGAAATATTATTAAATATTTGTTTTGGCCTTGAAAGAATTAAAAATCTGTTTGAACATAGGCTCTTTCTTCAATTGAAAATTTTATTTGTATATTGGAAAAAAGGTTTTTGATACTTTTATTGATACATTTATCAGTGAACTATTTCATTGAAGTTGTAGTTTTGCCTATTTCCATTGTTACAGGAAAAAGATAATGTTCTTAACTCTCTGTTGCTGAAATAAATGCATTTAGCGTCTCCCATTTTCCCCCAAACCCCAATCTAGATTCCTTCTTGTGGCTAATGATGCTCACTTAATGACTCAACCAGCTGGTTTAATTGCATAGCAGAGTTAGCTTTAAAAAAGAGCTGGTGGCTTTACCTATTGAAAATCATAGTAATCATGCTGATCAGAGTGCGGATGAGGTGAAGGCAGTGAGTTTAAACCTGAACAAGGCAAGTAGTTTTAATGTAAAGCAAAACAAGAAAAATTTCACTGTATCCTAATTAGTCACAGAAAGCAACCTCAGACCTGGCAAGTCTAGTGGGTTTTTTTTGGTTTGTTTGTTTGTTTGTTTTTTGTCACAAGTAGATGGGGCAAAATAGTTTAACCCCATTGTCATGTCTTTCTGATAAGGCTTGGGAATGGCAGCTGAATCTGTAGAAGGGTACATTTTATGTTGCAAGAAGCCACCAGTGAGGCCCAAGGTAATAAAACAAGTCCTTTAAACTTCCTTTAATTATACAAAGAGTTCTCCTGTTAGTCCTTTTCACTTCTGTCTTTACACTAGAAAACTGACAAAGTCTTTGGAAAGACTTTGGAAAGACAGACAAAGTAGTTGTTAGAAGAGCAACATCACTGTCAATTCAATGACAGTGTAGACCAGAGATTTGCAAACTTTTTTAGTTCATGGCTCCCTTAATGTCACAGTAGTTTCTTTGGTGGCACTCTAGGCCAAGAGAAATACCAAATAATTCCATTTATGAAAATCCAAATACCTTAATAATATTTGTGTCCTAACAACTTAGTAGTTGTTTGAAAAAATAGAATATATACATTAAAAATTATTTTATTTCATTCTTTAATAAACCACAGTTACTGCTGGGATGTATGTACCTATTGACACTGCCTAACTTCTCAGACTTTGGAGTTAGATTGGCCAGTACCCCTTCATTTTGTCTATTGGTTTTCATGCAGTACTGGCTTTTTAATCACAGAAACCACAGAAAACTCAGTTTTGCAAAGATATGGCACCATCAAAAGGATGTCAAGTAGCTCTGCATTTCCCTCAAAAATCTAAAATATTCCGTTATGTCCTTGGGTGTTTATGTAGCCTTGACACAAAGTTTGAGAACCAGGGATATAATCAATTAATATTAATAAATACCCTTGGTTCATCATCAACAGGGACAATTTTTATTATACTTTCAGTTATTTTGAAAACTGCAGAATGTGTTTCATTGTAATTTTCTTTGATGTTTGAATGTTTTGATCATCTGTAATACTTGTCTTGCAAAGTATTTCCAATCTATTCATAATGAGGGTCAATACAAATAGTTGTCTGTCTCCTACAGTTTTGAGCATATTTAAGCATGGATGGGTCAATTTTTGTTGTAAGTGTTTATGCTTTTCATAAAAGGCTATACAAGAAAGTTGTTGAATTGAGTTGAAGTTGTAACTAAACTAGATGGGTCAGACAGAATTTGAGTAGCTGGAGAAGGAAAGCAGGAAGTAGGAAAGCAGGAAGATGTGGGATGAGCTAGCCTATCAATGGAAAGACTAGAATCTGCATTCATCCTTGACAATCCAACTCATAGATAATCTCTCCTGAGAGGCTTCTTGACTCACTGTCACTAGGAGGAACTACTCTGTCATACTATTGATCACTACACTATGGCTGTTGGCTCACCCACTGGCCTCACCCACCCCATCAGTAGCTCTTCGTCTTTGTTATCCAAGAACCAAGCACAACACCAGACCATGGAAGAATAGATGAATCAACATTAATAATAAGAGCTATAAGAGTTGGAAAAAGAAGTACTGATAAGAAACAACATTGCTAAAAGAAATTATAGAGGGCATTGAAAGGGAAGTGATGTTTAATTCATCACAAAGCAAAAGGAGAGAGTAGCTTTGAGGGAGGTATTCCAGGTAGTCAAAACAGTAAGCATGAATTTCAGTGGATGTGGATAGAAATGGAATATTTGGAAAGAATATTTGTGAGAAATATTTGTGAGAAGTTCTGAGGGATTGGAGAGGAGAGTGAATGTCTAGAAATGGTAGGAGTTGAGAATGGAGAGGCAGGTTTGGGCTAGACCATTCAGGGCCTATGGGCTGTTACAGTGAGTGTGGGTTTAACCCACCTGACAAGGGGAGCCAATGCAGGATTCCAAACAGGGCAATGGGATAATCAGACCTGTGTTAGAAACGGAGCATTCAGGCTGCAGGGTTGGAGACTGAATAAAGGCATGCAGATTAGTTAAATGACTTCTATTTTTTTTTTTTTAAAGATTTTATTTACTTATTTGTCAGAGAGAGAACACAAGCAGGGGGAGCAGCAGACAGAGGGAAAAGCAGGCTCCCGCTGAGCAAGGAGCATGATGCAGAACTTGATCCCAGGACCCTGGGACCATGACCTGAGCTGAAGGCAGATACTGAACTGACTGAGCCACCCAGGCATCCCAGTTACATGACTTTTAGAAAGGAAGGTCCAGAAAGGAAAGTCCAGAAAAGAAAAGAGGTAGATAGCCTTCACAGGGCCTGGGTCTCTGACTGCCTGGCCATCATCAGCCTTTTATGTACAATGTGTTGATATGACATGACAGGGACTTTTTCAACCTTTGCATCCTGAAATAATTTTTAGACTTACAAAAACATTACAAAAATAGTAGTTAGGGTCCTGTATAGTATTCACCCAGTTTTCCTTAAAGTAAACATCTTACAAATCTATAATACAGTTATCAAAACCAGGAAATTAATGTTGACAAAACACCAGTAACTAATCTACACACCTCATTCGATTTCAATTTTTCCCATTAATGTTCTTTTTCTGCTCCTAGATCCCACATTGCATTTAATTGTCATGTCTCCTTATCTTTCCCAGTCTGGGCCTGTTCCTCATCTTTCCTTATCTTTCATGATATCGATGTTTTTGAAGAACATTGGCAAACTGTTTTGTAAAAAGTCCCTCAGCTTGGGTTTATGTAATATTTTTCATGATCAGATTGCAATTATACATTTTTGGCAAGAATACAAGGTGACATTGTGCCCTTTTCAGTGCATAATATCAGAAAGTATGTGATATTGATATATCTCATTATTGGTGATGACTGGTGAACATTCACCAATTGGCAAGCATTATTTGGGTGAGAATTTTAGGAATTCTTAGTTTTGAGTCTCTCTCCTTTCTTCTCTACCAATTTAGATCCTTTATTGCTTTTATTCATCCTTCTTTTCATAAAGAGGTTCCCTGAATTCTTTGGTATAAATTGGTCTCTCTTCTCAGATAGCAGTGATGGGACTGCTGTCTTCTCAGTATAATCCTTCTTTTCCTCCTCTTAGTAATAGAATTTCCTAAAGTGCAGCTCGGTATATGACTGCCTAGCCAAGGATTATATTTTCCAGATTCCCATGAAACTAGGTATGATCATAGACCAATAGGAGGTTAATGGAGTGTGAATGGAGATGATCCCTGCTCATTAGAGAAAGTCTTTTTTTCCTAGACTTCCTCTAGGAGTTATCACCACCCATGCAGACTGGAGCAACCACCATCAACTCTAAGTCACATGACCAGGATGGTAGAGCTGCTCTGAGACTATTTCATCAAAGAAATAATACCACTGTAGTTGAGATCTTTCTGTTACAGCAGCTTAGCCTAGTCTCTATTACAGGTACTTAGAATTAAGAGAGCAAAACCAAGATGACATGTATAATTTTTCTTCATATGTTAGCCTTATTTTCATAGTTATATTCCTATGGAGGGGCACTAAAATTACATAGTATATTTCTTATTATTCTCCAGGCACATCTGCCATAGTTTATATGCATGAGTTTTCCAGGCTATTTCATTCTTTTTTGGGAGGTGGGAAATCATGATAAGCTGTCCAATAATTCTTCTGTTTCAGGGAGGCATAGGTTTGCAAATAGTAACATACAGGCTGGTACTCCCCTCTCTTAAACACAAGACAGACATTGCTAATTGATCCCATCACTCTGCTCTTGAGTTGAGATGTAACATCATAATCTTTCTCAAATAAAATACCAGCAGCCACTGATTCAAAACATGGCTCTCGTTTGCCATCTTGGAACTAGAATTTTCATAGAAAAAGTTTATCAAGTAGACTATCAAGCTTTTCACTATGAACAATTTTATCACTTTACTATAAACAGCATAGACTATAATTAAGTATAGAGCAGATTGTAACTAAATCTGTAAAAGAGATTTTTCTTATCCTTTTCCTTCATATTTTAGATGGAAGAAGCGTCTCTCACCACTTTTCTTCACTTTTTAATTCCCCCGAGACTGGGTTTACTATCAACTGTGGCTATCTGCTACCTGTAATTGTTTTGTTATCTCTCTTCTCCCTGGGGTAGGCACTTCTGCAGAACTGTGTGACCCTGTGGTATCCTGGGAGCCTAGCACCACGCTGGGCACATAGTGGACAACTGTCAGTCAGAGGTCCCACTAAGCTGGAATAACAAACTCCCAGATCTCGTTCTTACTGGAAGGTTCTCATCACCAAATGAACTGGGGCCACCTGCCTCCGTGGTGGTGGATGTGTGGAGAAGTGGACGTGATGAGTCACACACCAGCGCTTGGAGCTTTCACATTTCACTGGCCCAAGGAAATCACATGACCACACCTCACTTCAAAGAGGCTTCCAATTTACCATGAGGTAGAAGAGGGAGGCAAATTAGGATATTTGTGAAAAATCCTAACGACTACCACAGTATCCAGGAAGTTGCTGGAAATGAATGCAGTCATGTCTGGCTCTTGCTTAACAACTGGGATGAGAACCTCAAAGACCACACTTTTCCCTCCCCACAGCTTGAAAAAGCCAAAACAGAGAGATGGTAACCAAACAGTACAGTTCCAGGTCAGCAATATGAAATCCCATCGTTATCATTGTGTCCCCAGTCAGAAGTGTAGTTTTTTTCTTTTCTAAGAGGATCATCGGAAAAACTGGAAAGTTTCAAAAGGGCTTACGTTTATTCTTAAAATACATAAGCAATGTGTCCTCCACAATTGTTTCAAATTAACTAATTTCAATGAAGAATATCCCTTTTCTTCTTATAGAAATCCAAACCTACTGGAACCTTACTTTTAAAAACATATTTAGATGGAGCATAATGAAGTTTTATTCATTAAATTCTAAACATCAAACTTTAAATGTTCATTGAAGAGACAGTGTTCTTTTCTCACACACTGCAGCACCAAACCTAGGGCATATGGGTGTCCAATAAAAATTTGATGTTGAATTGGTTTTTCCCTCTTTAACTTTTAACTTGGTGAAAACTCTCTCCTTTTTTGTTTCTTTCTTTCTTTCTTTGCCAGGAAGACATTCTGAGACTATGGAGACTTTATATAATCCTTCCAGTACTTTAAAAGGATTTGCTTAAATTTTTACATCCTGCGTTTCAGTGTTAAATGTAATAATGGTGCAAGTGCTTGTTTTAATTTTGGTTTATTTTTACTAGTGTTTTCACTCATTGTCATTATGGCTTGGCTTGGGAAAAAAGATGAAAAGATTCCATGTACTAGAATTTCTCAAACATAAAAGGCCGTTGCTTTGTTGAACATCCTGTTTCTCATCACCATGAGCAATGACCACTTTGGACCCCAGGAGGATGTGGTGCATCCCCATCCCAAGCCTGTTTTGTAGCATGGTGTGGGCAGAGATGGACTGAGAACAGACTTTGGGTAAAAACCACCCTCCATGCCATGATATACAAATCTTCCATGATCTGACCCCTGCCCATTTTTCCAGTCTTGCCTCCCACTATTCTCTCTTCTCCAAAGTAGGATAATAAATGCCCCATGGAAAGAGACTGTGTCTATCTCATTTAGCATCAAATCCCTAAAACCAACTGCAGGAGGACTTAATAAACACCTGTTGGGTGAGGGAACCTGCCGTTGTCTGGGCATATGACTTGCTCTTTCCTACTTCCATAGCTTCCCTCAAGCTGTTTCCCAATTTGGGACATCCCCACTCTTCTTTCAAGGTCTGACTTAGCCATCACCTCCCCTGTTCACCTTCTTCAGCCCATCAGGCAAAATTGATTGTTTCTTTACTTCTGTGATGATGAGGACATCCCCAGGATATGTCATTGCTCTATACTTGGCCGTCACATTCACTGAATATACAACACCTTAACAGCAGGATAGTGTCCTATTCATCTCATTTTTCCGATTAAAGGGCCTGACACAGAGCCTTGGTATTTAGGGTTTGTTGGTTACAGCAGTATTCATTAATGCAGGTCATAGAATCACACAACCAAAGAGTGAGGTTTATAGCAGACATCTAATGAATGCTTGCTGACGTGAAATGAGAAGCAAGAACAAAATCCGGTAAACCTATATTTCAGGTCTCAAGACCAACATGATTGCTCCAGCTCTGTGTTGCTGGGATGAAGGCCTGTGCCCATGTTGCAAGGTGATTATCAACTCCTCCACTGGGAGAGATGCTCCTTCCCCACTCTTGCTGGTTTTTTTCCATGTGGAGGGTAGTACTCCTGGTGTCTCTCTGCCACTTTATTGACTCCATCCAGGGATATAGAGGAACTTACATTTTTTGATAAAGTTGGGAGGAATACCCTGGGCTTGCTCATTTCAACCCCTCTCTTTTCTGTTAGATGGACACAGGAAGCATGTGTTTTCCTGTGTTCCCCCATGTCATAAGTTTTGCCAGATTGGGAATCCCCCTGTCATCCCGTGCTTTGGCTAGGTGATAAAGCCTGCTTGACTAGGTGATAAAGCCTGCCTAATTCTGGGGTTCACAGCACAAGCCCATGAGCCGGTAAGCCCTGAAGCCACATCCTCACTCATCAGCTTTATCAGAAGGAATGTGAAGCTCCAGTGCCCAGCTCACATACATTGGGGGAATGGGGGAGGATTTTTTTCTCAATTTGTTTACAGCCGGAGTGGGAAAAGAGGGTTGCTAGTTACTGTTTCTCCTCAAAAGACCCAAACAGCTTTCATGGTGTGACTGGGGGTTTCCAGGAGGCAAGACTGAATCCACGATCCACCTCAGATCTGCCCAGAGCCCACCCCGCGGCCCCCTCTGGGCAGTCCTAGCACAATGCGGGCAGAGGCGAGGCGGGGAGGTCCTCTGAGGAGCTCACCCTTGGATATGTTTCATTTTTTAGCTGACTACTGGCAGCCCACTACACAAGTACACCCTGGTGCAGGCAATACCTCAGACCTCAAAAATATGTCTCTCTTCCCCCTTCCCTTCAAGAACCAAGACTCCTATTCCTCCCAAAACTCCTAAGAAAAAAATCTGAACCATTTTTTCACACTTGGGTATTAGAGCCTAAAGAAGTCAATTAGATGTCTGACTATGCCCAAGGATATTTATAGTTTTGAACAACATCTAGAAGGCAGAAATGCATTAACCCACATGATTCAAACCAAAGAAGTAAACAGGTATCCAGCTGGGAGCATTTCTCTCCTCATGTAGTCTCTGGCTGTCCACATGGTCTCTCCACATAGTCTCCCCAGCATGGTGACTTTGGGGTGTTTGGATGACTTTCATGGCAGCTCAGCGCCCTAAGAGCAAATGCCTTATGCTGCATCCCATGTTGGCATCGGCTCTGACAATTGTAGGGCCTGGGCAGGAGCTGCAAGTCTTTTTGTGCCTTAACCTTGGAAATCCCAGAACATTACTGCTGCTGCATTCTGTTGGTCAAGCAGCTTGCTAAACCCAGCCTACATTCAAAGGGAGGGTACTTAGACTCTGCCCTTCTCTGCATTCATCAAGTGCTTAATTAAGATGATTACAGCCTTGGAAAATAGCTTCTAAAAATTAAAACATATGGAACATTAAATATAGCTGAATTAGATTTCCAATCCTTAAAAATATCATTCTGAATGATTATCATTTTTTATGGAGTCAGTCATTGAAGTTATAAGGCACTCTATTGTTCCACTTATATTCAGTATAGCCATGCGACTTGCTTTGGGTAAAAAGAAAAAAAAGAAAAAGTGATGTGTCATTTCCAGGCATAAGCTTTAAGTTGTAAGAGCCAACACATGCTTCACCAGTCCCTTTTTTCTTACCCCCTAGCTATTGTGGAATTGTGTGCAAGATGGAGGCATCACTAACCTGGGTCCCCGAGGGATTACGATGGGCCAAGTCCCCCACCAACTTAGGATGTATTTGTAGCATAAACAAGAAACAATCTACTGTTGTTGAAGCCTCTGAGACCATCAGGGTTGTTGTCACTGCAGCATGACCTAGACTGATCCTGACCGTTATGGGTATTCTTCAGAATCTAACAATCTTTCAAAAACACCTATCTTTTTGAAGCCTTGAGTTAGGCATTTATGAAAACTTCTCACATCTCATTGTAGTCCGTGTTCTCTTAAGCAGTCATCTAGAGAATTCAGTTCTTGTTTGTTTATAATGAGCATAGGTGTTTTATGTTGAGTCCAAAGAGTTCGCTGCCCCATATCCAAGACAGAAGAGCTTTCTTCAGTTTCTCCTGCAGTATGTCAATGAATTGAACACACAGCTACTACTTGTAAGGCATTTTTGTTGCAAGTAGATGAGAACTACCCAATTCATGGTTTAACTTTCAGTTTTTGGGAACTAAGAGATGCAGCGAACCTCTGAGAACAAGTCCTCATCTAGCACTTTCAACCCCTGTTTCCCTATATGAATGGTCTGTGTGTGCCTGCAGGTTTCCTCTCCTCAGACAATAGGTGGTCTCACATGTAACCTGGACCAGGGAAGGCCTGGGATAATACAGACAGTCATTTGGGGCACCTGGGTGGCTCAGTGGGTTAAAGCCTCTGCCTTTGGCTCAGATCATAATCTCAGGGTCCTGGGATCGAGCCCCGCATCAGGCTCTCTGCTCAGCAGGGAGCCTGCTTCCCCCCCTCTCTCTGCCTGCCTCTATCTACTTGTGATCTCTGTCTGTCAAATAAATAAATAAAATCTTAAAAAAAAAAAAACACCTTAAAAAAAAATACAGACAGTCATTTGTTTTCTTATTTTGACCTTATATCCAGTACTTATTTCCTGAGAAATGTTGAGGGAGAAGAACTTCCTATACTCTTCAGGGTCCCTTCTCTGAATTCTGTATATGACTAAAGATACTGTGGTCTTTGGGCTACATGGCCCCACACCTCTGTTCTTCCCTTAGCCCAAGAGCCTTCTCTCTCTCTTGCTGGAGGTAAAGGGAAGGAGGATTCTATTGGCAAACAAAATGTTTTAGTTACAAATTATTATATATACTCCATCTGCCAGGCCTGTCCACTCTGTTGTGCCTGGTGTCTATGCGAGTCCTGTAGGTTGTGGCTGTGACAGACACCTAATGTCTTGTTAGTCTGTCTCTTTTCCCCTTTCAGAGAAGAGCTGCTTTCACCTCTCCAGTCTAATGGTTCAAGAGAGGGCTTCTAAGTTTTATTCAATGCCATTTTTTTGGGCCAGAATCCAGACTGAAGAAGTCCCCTGACTGAGTGCCTGACTGGCTCAGTCGGTAAAGCTTGCAACTCTTGATCTCAGGGCTTCTGGGTTCAAGCCCCATGATGGGCACAGAGCTTACTTAAAAAAAAAAAAAAAATGCCTGATTAACATTGCATCAATCATAGTGTTGCTCCCTCACACGTCTGGGCATAGCTGATTGGTTCCACCTGATCTAGTCCTGGCCAATCAGTACCCTTCTCTGGCCATGTTTTAAGTGAAACTGGGGAAATAGATTCCATTACTCTCTGCTGAGGATGCTGAGAGATAAGAGATATAGAACCTGGAAGGCACATATATTACCAGGTAGAGAAGGCCAACCTGAGTGGTTTAAGCCAAAATGCAGAAAGAAGCAAAAAAGACAGGGTTGGTACAAAAATCCTGGCAGAGTTCAGCCCTACATTCTAGTTTTTTGAGCCCCAGCTGTTTCTCTGTCTTATGGCTGTGTTGTTCAATTCTCCTGTGAAGTCTGTGAAATAAATCCTCCATTCTTCCTGAGCTAACCTGATTCCTGTGACTTACAACCAACGGGTCTGACTAATCCAGTGGTTTCCTTTGCCTTCCCCAGCCCCACCAACTCCTTTCTCAGGATATATGATCAGGAATATCTGAGAATTTCCAGGTTTTGAAATAAAGGTTTTCACTCACATAACACATCAATCATAAAGGAATAACGAACAAAATCATTGTGGAAAGACCCTCAGGTTCATGGTGAGTGGGTCTCTTCTTCCCCCCTCCCTCCTTTTGTTACTCATGTAATGCAGAGTTACTTAGGGCACTTTGTCTTCTCTTAAAGGGGAGGAAAATGTCTCAGTGAAACTTATGACTCCACCATATCCATATACTTACAATTTGCATGTCTGGTGTCCAAGGTGTTGGGATATTTTGTTACCTCCCTCCGGTATATAACTCTTTATGTTCAAGAACTTTAAAAAAACACAATTTTGGAAACAGCCATAATTCCTAGGATAATGCTGTACACTTTGTGATCATTCCTTTGTGTGTGTCTGCTCATCAAACAACTAAGAAATCCCCACCTCTTGTAGATTTTTAGAAAGTTCTTACCAAATACACTTATGCATCCTTCCTTTCCAAAGGTGAACCTGACAGAGGGCTGAGAACGGGCTCTCACCCCTGTCTTGCCATTATACTCATTGGCTTGAGCACGGCTTACAAAGACTCAGATTAGGCTTCAAACCAATCAGCAGCAGGACTGAGACAAATCTGGTCGTTTCCTCCTTTGGGCAGGTTTCAGTGGGAACTGCTCATGGGGTTGAACTTCAGTTTATGCCACAGAACCACGGGTCCTGAATTTTGGGGGGACATGGTATAGTTAACTGCAGGTAGGAGCAGCTCAATTCAATGTCGCTGGGTCAAAGTTAGCACTGCACAAGGGTTCGCTTGGCTAAGAACTTGACTTCTGCCTCTCAATATGTGAATGATTATGTTCCCCACTCTTGTTTTTCTCTCTCTCTTTAGTTTCTATTTTGTTCCTACTTTCATGCTATTATTTTGGAGATTTTATGTTCTTATACGCCAACTGAAATCCTTCTGGGAACAAGGCAAGTGTAAACAGATATATACATATGTGAGCGTTTTTACAGAGCGACTACCAATCAGTATTCTTTGCAGGCTTCAGGACTGGGAAAAAGAGATGGGATTGAAATCCACACTGGGAAGAATTGGTGGGTCAGAGAGAGTCCTGTGCTCTCTGAGAAATAAGCTCATGAGCAGCTTTAAGAACGTTTTCCCTAGTGGTTTGTGATTCTTTTCTGGGACACACATGCTCAAGGTCATGCATGGTTCTTAGTTTTTTGAGATGAGGTCATTTAGATCCTTTCTGACCAAATCCATATGCCAGGGGTACAGAGAGGCAGACACAGTACTGCCTTTAAGGAACTCGTGGTTGAAAGCAGAAGTAGGTACATAAACGGATCATTACAATAAAGTGCAATGTGTATGATAACAGAGATGGGCAAAGAATTATGGGATCCCAGGGGATGCTAAAAGAAGTATGGAAACGCTGTGTGATAAATGCAATCAGGGAAATGTAAACCAAAACCAAATGAGATATCACCACACACCTGTCAGAATAGCTAAAATTAAAAAAAAAAAAAAAAAGAAAGAAATAACAAGTATTGGTGAGGGTGTGGAGAAAAAAGAACCCTTATGCACTGTTGGTGGGAATGTAAATTGTGACAGCAACTATGGGCAAGTATAGAGGTTTCTCAAGGAATAGAAATACCATATGATCTAATAATTCTACTACTGGGTATTTACCAAAAAAACCCTAAAAAAAACCCCACTAGTTCAAAAGATACATGTACCCCTATGCTTACTGCAGTGTTATTTACAATAGTCAAGATATCTCCATTGTCCATCAGTAAGCAAATGGATAAGAAAGATGTCACACACACACACACACACACACACACACACACACACACACTACACAGCCATAAAAAAGAATGAGATCTTGCCTTTGGTATAACATCGATGGACCCAGAGGGCATATGCTAAATGACATAAGTCAGACAGAGAAAGACAAATACTACATGACTTCACTCCTAGGTGGAATCTAAAAACCACAACAAATGAATAAACAAACAGAAAGCAGAACTGACCTATAAACACAGAAAACACACTGATGGTTTCTAGAGGAAAGGAGGTAGAAGGATGGGCAAAATGGGTGAAGGGGAGAGGGAGGTACAGGTTTCCAGCCATGGCATGAATAAGTCACAGGGATAATAGGCACAGCATAGGGAATAGAGTCCATGACATTGTAATAGTATTGCGTAGTGGCAGATGGCAGCACTCTTGTGGTGAGCATAGCATAATAGAGAAGTTGAATCACTATGTTGTATGCTGGAAACTTATGTAACGTTGCGTCAACTCTGGAAAAGAAAGAAAGAAAAGAAAGGCTATGTGATAAGTGGAGAGGGCTTAAGCTTAGGTTGGAAGTGCATTGGTTTTAACAGTATAAAGTCTATTTTAGGGTAAATGACTATTATCTTAAACACTGCAAGGTTCTTCCCATAAACCTGTTGTCCAAGGCATGCAGTAAAGATGCTACCATCTGAGGAAGGGCAATAAAGAGCAGGATACAGGGGCGCCTGGGTGGCTCAGTTGGTTTAATGTCTGACTCTTGATATCTGCTCTGGTCATCGTCTCAGGGTCCCAAGATCAAGCCTCTGTTGTGCTCAGCACTGGCCATGGAGCCTGCTTGGGATTTTCCCTCTCCTTCTCCCTCTGCCCCCTTTTCCCCCCTGGCCCCATTGTCTCTTTTAAATAAAAAAAAGAGCAGGACATAGCAGCACACACCCGTCTTAGCACAAAAGGAGTCAAAAGAGAGGGCGATAAACTTCGCGCTCTCTAAAAAAAGAGAAAGAGAGAAAGAGAGAGGGGGCATCAGGAAGAAACCCAGATGATAAGAAGGTCGGAGGGAGGGATGTTGGGAGAGGAGACCAAGAACACAGATGAAGGAGATGCTGCCTCTATCTCTTAGGGGTCTGATGCTTGTGACGCCCAGCCAGGGTGGCCTGGTACAGTAGTACAGGCTGCTTACTGCATCATTGTGCTCAGCCAGAGGAGAAAGGTGGCTGAACCGGAGCCTGCATTCTGAGCCATGTGTCTCCATGTGGGGCTGACTCTGCTGGCAGAAAGGAAAGGCAGTTTTCTAAATTATATAGATTTATTAAGCACTGGCCTTGAGTGCAACCCTTTCCACCCATATGTTTCTTTAAATGATCGCTAGCCTTGGCTCTCATAGCTATTTAAACAAAAATTTCATACTACGCTTTTTAAAAACAATGTTTGCTACATGGCTTTAACATCAAAAAAGCAATGCATAATCTTCAAAGCGTGGTGGGGCGGAAAGAGTGCGGCTTTTGGAGGGGAACAGATGTTATTTCAAATCTTGGTTCTCTTGTTAACTAGTTTGTCATCTTGGGCAAGTTGGCCAATCTCTCTGTTCCTAAGTCTGCTTACCTGTACAGGAGGAATGAAACTTACCTTGACTTCTGTCCTGGGAGTGAGACACAATATATGCAAATGGCTTACGTTTGTGCCTGGCAGACACAGTACTCAGTAAACAGGAGGTATTATTACATAAAATCTGGAAATGGTAGGAAGAAGATGATGGGGGAGCAAGGATTGTGCTTGATCTTTCTACCCAGTCACAGCCAACTTTAATATTTCAGCATATTTTCTTTTAGTCTTTTCTCTGTGCATTTTCGTTTTGGGGTATATAGTTGAGATCACAGTGTGTGTGTGCATGTACTGTTTTCGTTACAGTACATATCAGAGCGTTTTCTTATATTCTTAGAAACACTACACAAATGTCATTTTTAATTGTTGCACAGAACGGGCATCCTGTGGCTACACAGACTTTACTTAACCAATCCCCTATTGTTGGCCCTTTGAGTTGTTTCCAGTTGTTTTTTTTTCCCTCTCAATTATAAATCCCATGCCTACTTTTAACTGCTTACAGGTTGCCAACCCCCCAGCATGCTGTTGTGTGGAAGGAATGCAGGATCATTTACAGTCCAAGCACCAGACCAATGTTCAGATTATAAATTTACCCAAGAAAGGCAGGGAATAAATAGCTAAAAGGGAGCCCAATCACCCTTGGGGTGGCTGATCCAGAAGATGAAATCTCTAGACGATGAACAAAGAACCAAATCAACAATGCAGATAGAAATGAGAAGCATCAGGGCTCCTGGGTGGCTCAGTCGGTGAAGCGGTTGCCTTTGGCTCAGGTAATGATCTTGGGGTCCTGGGATCGAGTCCTCGCATTGAGCTCCCTGCTCAGCGGGGAGTCTGCTTGTTCCTCTCCCTCTGCCTCTACCCCCCACCCCCAACGCTCAAGCCATCTTTCTCCACAAATGTCATCAAACATAAGCCCTTACCAGGGAACAGCCCCAGGCGGCTTTAGATAAGAGAGAGACCAAAGAGATGTTGGTGTTCACAGCAGCCTCCTTCCACCAGATGACATTTTAAACAACTGAAGGTAACTATAAGCAGGGTCAGGCGTTAAGTTCCTTTAGAGCAGCAGCTACTGAGGGACCATGGGCCAGGTGCTCCGAGCAGGCTTTGCTATCCCTCCCGGCAGGGCCAGGAGCTTTTATTACCTGTTTTACAGATCAGAACCTTGAGGCTTAAGGAGATTAGGCAACAGGCCCTCCCAGTGGGGTGTCAGTGGCTCCTAGGTGACACAGCCACACATCCGCCCAGGGGGCTTGTAGGCAGGGGAGAGATGCGGCAAATCAGGGCTTTTTGTTGTTGTGAGAGCTGGCTCTTACCGTGCAGGCTTCTGCCATGCCACTGATTTCCTGTCTCCATCAAACCAACACAGGCCTTTCTTTCAATGAGGACAGGAAATAAGACAAAGAGAAACGAGGCCTTTCAGGGAGGAGACATCAACCTGATTATATCAAGTCAAACAACTGATAAATTGAATTCCCTACTAGGAAGATCAACGCCTGATTGAATTCCTTATCTGTGTCAGTGGTTCTCAAAGTTGTGGTGTCCCGACAGGCCACAGCACCATCACCGGGGAACCTGCTGGTTTGGAGATGCTCACAAACCTCCAGCCGCCTGTGTCTAACAGAACTTCCAGATGATTCGGATTTCCCTGAAGTCTTGAGAACCACTTGTGTAGACTAACTCCATAGTCTCCTTCTAATTATTTATTTCTGTCAATGTAGGCGACTTTTGAAAAAGCGCTGACTAGAACAATTCAGTTACTATAAAACATGGAAAAGTATTTTTCTCTAACTTTTCTTAAAAGATAACTCAGTTTTTCTTGTTAATTTATGGGATGCCAAGCAAGATGCCAAAGCAATTCAAGGGCAGCTTGTGCTTATAAATAAATTGATTTTAAAGTTCAGATAAAGCATCAGGTCAACTGATTAGACAGGGAAGATCAGGTAACTGATTAGTGGTTCGGTGTTCACTATGCCAAGCTACTGGTCTGGGTCAACGAGCAGCTGACCTGAAAAGTTGTTGCCGCTAAAGCCAGAGGAGGGCTGGAAAGGACAGAACTTCTAGAATCTTCAGATATGTTAGTGCATGTGGAAGTCCTCCTAAACGATAAAAGAGTTGAAATTCTATATAGCTACTCAGCAGGTCTAGCCGTTGCCCTCAGTGCCAAGGATCAAAAGTCAGCAAGTCCCAGAGGAAATCAGGGCCAAGTGGCCCGGGCAGACGTGTTCAGTGTGTGTCCCCCAGCTGCAGCATGAACGAAGAACTCTGGGAGCCGGGGAGGCGGTGAGTCTGTGTGCCACAGATTTGGGGTTAGATGGATATGGTTAAAATATCACGAGAACCTGGGTCTCCTCCACCCTTTGGTCTTTCTCCGGGGATCACAGATACCAATCATCAACTCCTAACAAGCCCGATGGGCATCACACTGTTTTATTCCACTCTCGGAAACACTGAAACACACCCAGCAGCACCTTTATTAAGCAGCGAGACTTCATTTGCGAGACAATGGAGGCGGAGCCCAAGCCCTGGTTGTTTTCTTGGAAAGGGCCCTCCTTTGGGTGGCAGGGGTGGGTGAGGTGGAATTTCAGAAGACACATTTTCCAAAGCAAATGTCTCCATCAGGAAAGTGGAGACTGTTTGCTTTGTCTTCGTGTTGTCATTTTGGGGTGGCAAACCCTTCCCCCCGTCGTTGAACAGAAAGCACATGTTCCCTCCGCACCGCGCATCGCAGGCTTGCTTTTCTCACTCAACCAGAAAGGCCTCTGAGAAGAGGCCCAGAGCTGATGGAAAAGTCTTGGGGTAGAAGTAATCAATCTAAGGAATACCAGAACAGTATTCCCATGGTTAGTCAAAATATACATCTACACACAGCATACATACAATTATGTCATTTAGATCATCTGCATTAGTGGCTCCATTTGAGAAAGAATGTAGGGGAAATAGCTCCTCTCAGGTTCCATTTGTGGAAAGAAAAATGTTAAACCTCATCTATAGCAGAACAAGCTATTCTTCTTAAATATGAACTATGGAGACATCAAAGGTTCATAAAGCATTCTCGGCAGAAACCAGAAAAGCGATCTAGAGACAGAGGAAATAGAGCTCACTCTTGGTTTATACAATTATTTATAAAGTAGTTTATGAAGTTTATAAGGATAGAGATTGCAGTTAATGAATTCAGCAGAACCATGGAAATGTCACGTGTAAATTGCAGTGACTGTGTCAGAGTAGAGCAAAGGCTAGAGTCTATTGATCGAAAATGGTGTGGACACAATTAGCAAAGTATCTTTGCTCTTGGCAGTCTGACTGTCATCTCAAAAGATCAATCCCCTGGATAATTCTGTCACAATGACTTGCTGAACACACAAATCAAGACTTCTGCTGCTACTGCGGTTATGCTCACACAGCATCACAGCCATGGAACCACGAGAGACTCTCTCCATCACACACACCACCCCCTGCTTGTCTTTTTCCACCAGTAGATTCCTGGTGACGAATTAAGTGGCAGAAGGAACAGATGGCTTGTCGTAAGCCACACTGAGCTTGCAATTCATAAACATGAAAATTTGAACCAGAAATTACGTAGAAAAAAAGAGGAGATGGAAAGTCCTACACTATTCCTTTTACAGAATTTCTTCATTTCCCCACCTCTGGCCTCCAAAAGCTGGGAATTACTCTTCCGAATCTTTCTGAGGATGACCCTCCATGTGGGTGAATATGTGCTAAGGGGTGGGTTCTGGGGAGGAGTCTTGTTATCCACGGTTCCAAGCCACTCATGCCTAGACCAGAGGCTCTAGAAGCAGACAGTCCTTATTTTTAAGTTGGGCTGAATATATTCAGTGGTAAGAACCCCGTGTGCCATTACACTTGATCATGCTTGTTGAGGGAGCTTGGATTTGTCCAGAAGTCTGCTTGATGCCCACCCAAATTTATTTTTATATTTTTTCACTAAATAATTGCAAGCTGTTTGTAACGAATTCTTCTTGCTCAATCTTTGCATGAAACCATAAGAACAAACAACACAAAGGCTCTCCACAGACATGTTTCACATTACAAAGTGATTTAGGGCTCTACAAAGGATGCAAACTATGCAAAGCAGCCCCCTGCTTTTTGGGAGGAAAAAGACTATTATTAGATGTTCCATATTGTCATGAAGCACGATAATTGGACCCAAAGGGAGCAATAGCCCTTATGGAAGCTGACTGCCCCCAGGTGAGCAGTCTATGTCCCAAGGACAGAAGATAGGCCAACACCAGTCAATACTATGGCTTCCTTTGCCCACACTTCTGGGAAACTGGATGACATGGGAAGCCTCCAGATGTACCGATTCCTAAAATGTTAGGTCCCTACTCAGGAGAAACTGCCATTGAATTGCTCCAGACAATTCTCCTAGAATCTAGAATATCTTCTCCTGGAATCTAGAATATCTTCTCCTAGAAACCAGAGTGTGTCTTATGGAACATTCTTTATGTGATACCACTGGCATTGGCACTTTATATCATTTACCTTGTTTGCCTTATTTCAATACGCTAACAACTCTACCAGTTGGATATGATCATTTTATAAAAGAAGAAAGTGGCTCAAGGAGTAAGGAAGAGGATGAGCCAGGTTCTCAACCCAGATCTGCCTGATTCCAAAGCCCCTGTACAGTCCCCTACATAAGAATACTCTCTTGTCTTCTTCAGGTTCCTTTCTGTACTCTTGCTCCTAAACCTGACATATGGTAGCCCCTTAATGAATAAGAATTCTATGAAGTATTAGAGCATCTAAAAAAATTGGGAGTGAGGGACCTCTGGGTGGCTCAGTCGGTTAAGTGTCTGCCTTTGTCTCAGGTCATGATCCCAGGGTCCTGGGATCCAGTCCCACATCAGTCTCCCTGCTCAGTGGAGAGCCTGCTTGTCCCTCAGCCTGGTCTGCCTCACACTCCCCCTGCTTGTGCTTTCTCTCTTTCTCTCTCTCTGACAAATAAATAAATAAAAATCTTCAAAAAAAAATGGAATTGAGTAAGCTAAGTGAGATAGACTCATGAACTCAGATTTGACCTATAAATCAGCTTTAACAAGAAAATAAGGTATACCCGTGAATTTTCAGTGAATTCGTAAATACTATGAAGGCTTTCAGATCGAACTTTCTCGGTTTCCTGATTGAATTTAGATATTTTAGATTGCAATTTAAAGTGCTGACTTCCACAGTCTAAATCAGATCAGTCTTCTGAGAACAGAGTCAGGTTGCCACAAATAGGCAATGATTCCCACCAGGTGCTACAGCCCATCATTTGCTCCTAAATTCACCTGCTCGATGCCCATGCTGGGCACATCATCATTCTACCATAGATATTGACTGAGATCGTCCCTTGCAATAAAATAGCAAAGAAGATGGGTATGTCTGCGTTCCCAGGAGGTACAACTGGGTACAGGCAATGCCCTACACTCTGGTTACGAGACCTAAATCTCTCCTTATCCCACAGAGGCTCATCCACCATTATCACTCAAAGTGATTAAGCCTGTATCAGTTTGAAAGGAATCTTAACATCTTGCCACTCCTCATTGGGCATTGTTGTTGCTGATGCTGATTGCAAAAAGCAGACAAAGGAAGTTTCTCCTAACCTGTCTTTTACTCTTTATGCCTTCTGTTTCTTCACTGGGGCTAGTAGATAAAAGAAACCATGTTTTTGGAATGGAAAATAAATCCCTCTCTATTCTTCACTCATCGTATTTATTGTGCACCTGCTGTGTGCTGGGCACTGTCCTAGGTGCTAAGAACACAGTATTTGGCAAAATCAGGGTTCTTGCTCATGATGCTCATAGTCCAGTTGATAGCAGATAATAAAAAATAAAGATATTATATGACAAGAAGCAACAAGAAGAAAAGCAGAAGCAAAGGAAGGACACTGAAAAGGGTGCTGAGAGGTGTGAGGGAACATTTATCTGGAGGGGTCAGGAAAACAGCCTGTGTAGTTGGTGTTCTGGAAAGCCCCAGGCATGTGGTCCCATTCCAGGGTCTGAGTGGGAACCTGAGCTGTGTTTAGGTCAAGGATCCAAACCAGTTTGGGGGGCTATGGGGACTTGAGGAAATACCTTTGCCAAAAGAGTTGAGGGCCCGGGTTTGGCTCAAAAGCGATAGGCAGTGGAGGGGAGAGTGGCCCTGAATACACGTCATAGAGTCCACTACTCATGCTGTCCTCAGCCTAGTCCCAGCAACCGTTGTTGAGTTTTGGGAAACGAGGCTGCCGTAGTCATCCAAGTTCAGAGCTCCACAGTGTGGGGCCCGGGCCACACTGTTCTGTGAGACAGGGTGCTGCTGGGGGGCTGGGGAGCTTGACAGTCCTTTCGCTGGGGATCCCTGTTAGAACCGCATGGGACCAGCGTGCTGGAAGTGCCAGGTCATGGAGGGAGTGTGGGTGGCTTCGGCTGCAGGTACCACAGGAGAGAAACAGTGTCAGAGGAGGAGGAGGATGGCAAATGCCAGGTGGTACCTGAAAGACTACAGGTTGAGTGCATAGGAGAACCCCCCCAGGGAACCCCTGGCTAAGTGGCATCTGGAACCCCTCGGCTGGAGGTAGAACCAGGGAAACACCATGATGTTGCTTCTACCTGAGGCTGGCGTGTTCTGAGCAGCCAGACCCAGCTTGGCAAGAACACTTGGCTTTAAACTTCAGTTCTAGAGCCCCCGGCTTTGCTGGGACCCAGAGTCAGGGTAAGACTCCCAGCCTCCAGGGTCCTTGACAAAGGCCTCCCCTCTAGCAGGCCGTGGGGCTGATCTAAATGGCATGCTGTGCTAGCGATGCCATCTTAGGGTGAAAGATTAGGACCTGGGAACTTACATTTACTAGGTAATAAAGTGATTATGAGGAATGCAGTAAAAACAGCACAAATCACAGCCATGAGACGCTAATACCACGTGACAAACGCACCTCTTTCATGCTTGCAGGATCCTTCTACCCACCCCTGGGACAACAATCTTTAAGCTAAACTATGACCTTGACCCATGTGCACGTTTGCCGGGACTGACCTGTCAGGCTACAAATAAGTTAGGGAGAAATTAAAAGGGAGAGCTGCTATTTCACCACACAGAAGTGCTTCTCTCTGACCTCATGTTTCCGTTCAAAGCTGCGGGAATCTCAAACTTGGAAGCCGGAAGGAGCCACACAGGATGTCTAATGAGGGAAAACGAAGCCCCTTGGAGATTTCCGGGACACTTCGGTCCACCTGACACTCTCCGTGGGAGAAAGCAGGGCCCGTGTTTCCACATCTTGGCGTTCTTTCAAGAGAAGTTAGACGGTTATTTTTAAATGCAAAGTCTCCTAATAAAATGGAAAACATTTTATTTTTATTTATTTATTTTTTAAAGATTTTATTTATTTATTTGACAGACGGAGATCACAAGTAGGCAGAGCAGCAGGCAGAGAGAGAGGAGGAAGCAGGCTCCCTGCTGAGGGACCTGGGATCATGACCTGAGCGGAAGGCAGAGGCTTTAACCCACTGAGGCACCCAGGTGTCCCTAAAATGGAAAACTTTTTAAAACATTTTTTCCCCCATAAAAATCAGCAACCACTTTTTTTTTTTTTTTTTTAAAAGCACAGTGTGGAGCAAACAAATACATCTGCGGGCTCTGTAGGCCACTGACCATTCTGAGGCCTCTGGATGAAAAGATGGCTGGGACCTCTGCGTAGACACTGCCCTTTCTGTATGGTTTCCTTGGTGCCCCCAGCATTTCCTTTAATAACTCTTCCAAGGTGGAGTAGAAGCGCATTTAGCCAAGTTGTGCCTTGGGCCACCCATAGAGCATGATCTTCACCTGTGCCCTGAATCAGCAATGCTCAGCCCAAAGTGTGGGCAATTTGACTTTAACTGCGGCTATCATTCTATATCCTTC
The DNA here is from genome assembly GCF_963455335.1 of Martes martes. Classification (NCBI taxonomy): domain Eukaryota; kingdom Metazoa; phylum Chordata; class Mammalia; order Carnivora; family Mustelidae; genus Martes; species Martes martes. Next base: position 30,285,075 of record NC_137900.1, read on the forward strand.
AAGCCACGGACAGTTGTGTGCTGGCTGTGGAGGTGAAGCGTGAGGGGAAAATGGCTCCTGGAAGACCAAGGGAGGGGTGATGGGACTCCAGCTACTTGGACATACCAGTGACGTCCACCTTTCACCCAGAGAGCAGCCTGACGCCCGCAGCCACTCTCAAAGTTAGAATTGAGAGACTTGAATTTGGGTCACTAGCCCTGTGACCTGGGCCCCTGTCATCCCAGCTGAGGCCTCAGGCACCACGGAGCAGAGATGAGTAGCTCCTGCCAAGCTCTACCCAAATTACAAATTCTTAAGCAAAATAAATGATTTGTTTTAAGCCACTAAGTTTTGGGAAGGTTTGTTACTCAGTAACAGGGAACCAGAATAGTTCTTATGACTATGGATAACCAGAAACTGAGGAGCTCTGAGAATCCAGGGAATTATAACGGCCCCAGGTCTGAGGCCTCTCCATTTTTGGCCCTTGTGACCATGACTCTGCCCTTGGGCTCCTCTCTTTCTGAGTCCCTTACCTTCTGCTCTGTCTTCTAACTGCATGGCTTTCTTTATGTCCCTACTTCAAATCCCTCTGAAAGAGAGCCTCTGATGGGCTCCGCTCAACATTTGGGTCAGGCCCTGGACTGCTGGCCCACCTATAGACTTAACTATTGTCAAATCGGATGCCACCCCAGTCCAGCCATGGCAGGTGCTACTGGGACGGTGCAGTTGCTGGGGAGGCCATCCTGGGAGGCTACGGGAAAGGACATTTCTCTGGGAAGGTGCTTTGGAATTGACTGATAGGATCAATATATCTAGAACACAAAAGAAAGGAAGAACAAAGGGTGGTAGGAATCCGTACAGCGGACAGCAGTCTTCCAAGAGGGTACACACATTTTCCAAAGGGTACATTAGCAATGCGAACCTGTGATCAGATCTGGATAGTTTTCAGAGGGTCAACTTGTAGTTGTCCTCTTCCTACAACTGACCAGGAGGTACTCCGCTGGCTTCCTTTGCTCATCTTTACTCTTCAAATCAGCCTTCTGCCCCTTTACTGGCATATCCTTACTCTTCCTGAATATTCTCAAGTGAATTGCTTCAAGGTTTGAAAACTTTCAGAGTGTTTAACAAGGTCATAATTAAAATGTCAGTGTCCCCTAATGTTGATTCTTCATTCTAGGGACAAAAAAATAAAAACAAATAAATAAAGAAATCCCCTTCCAACATGGTAAGAGATTCACCTCTATTATATTACTTTTTTTCTTTTTTAAAAAAATCATCCAAAGTCATCTCAACAGTTCTTTTGATCAACTGTAATAACAACGAAATGACAACTCCATCCAGAGTACACATTTAGTTGCTTGAAAACTTATGGTCCTGGGGTGTCTGGGTGGCTCAGTGGGTTAACGTCTTTGCCTTTGGCTCAGGTCATGATCTCAGGGTCCTAGGATCGAGCCCTGCATGGGGCTCTCTGCTCAGCAGGGAGCCTGCTTCCTCCCCTCTCTCTGTCTGCCTCTCTGCCAACTTGTGATCTCTGTCTGTCAAATAAATTTAAAAAAAAAAAAAAAACTTGTGGTCCTAAGGAATGTTTAAAAAAATTGAATTTAGTTTTATTTATGTATTTTTGCCATAGAGGAACAGGATCACCATTTTGTTTTGAAATGTTGTGGTTGAGCCTCTGGGAAGGGCATGGTGATGTGGGGTTCTGTGTGTAGAATGTTCTCTCAAGGGTGCCCTTGAGAGGAACCCTTCATGGAAAGAAGAGAGGGAAAGCAGGAGTGTCAGAGAAAGACGTCCCACAGTGCAGCTGTATGGCAGATTTGGCCAGTCCCAAGGGAGTAGGGCCACTAACAGGATCCATCAGCATTGCTTGCCTCTGCCTTGTCCCTTTATATCCCCTCCACCATCTTTCAGAGGATGTAGGCTGCTGGGAAGGGACGTGACCTTGGAGGAGGCAGCTTGCAGCTGAGCCAGACCCTGGCACAGCTGTAGGGCGGCAGCAGTGGGCGTGGGGGACAATGAATCTTTCCCGGAAGGGGGATCTGGGTGGCAGATCACTGCAACCACCGCAAACGTCATATTTATAACATGCCAGAATCACATACTTTCACAACTATTTTATACTTAAAGTAAAAAATTTTAGGTGCAAACTTTAAAATGCAAAGGGGTACGCCATGTGTGAAAGAAATTTTAGAGGGATGTGAGCACAAATCTCTGGACTCCTGACAGCAGGACTCTCCTCACCCTGATAACTGTTGGGAAGCTTCTGGAACCTTTTGTAAACATTGACACATGCTGCAGAGGCATGTTCGATGCTCATTAAGCTCTGCTATCTTTCCCTCCTGGGCACCCAGATAGACTTTATTTGCCAGGTTTCCCCTGCAGACCTGTGGGACCATGTGACCAAGCTCCGATCAGAGAATGTGGCAGAAGTGACATACACCGCATCCAAGCCTAGACCATGAACCCCCCTATGGATTCCACTGCACTCCTGCTCTTCTCTCTCCTGTTGCTCAGGTAGAGATGACCCAGAGGAGGCCTGCAAGACCTCAGGCCATGGTGGCAGAGCCACTGGATAGATGGTGCTAAGTCCCCAAATGGTGCACAGAGGAGAGTCTCCTCCAACCTGCTTTGAATTGTGATATGATCATGAAATAACCTGTACCTGGTATGCCCCTGAGATCTGGGGATTTTTAGTTCTAGAAGATAGCCTATGCTGACTGATGCAAAACCTGTTGAAAAGAAGAAACTCTGTGAATTCAGATGTTTAATGATGTTTTGATATTATACATGAGGGAAACATTGCTTGATTTCCAGGAAGCTTAGAAAAATCAGAATGGGAAAGATTTCCTTTGGGTAATTTTCACTGAGAAGGAACCCAGTTTGAGCCAAATCAGAGGCGGTTCGTCACAATGAAAAATCAGTGATTTATTAATGGTACTCATGTAAGTGATTCTGGCAGGTGAGGCTGGTACTAGGGATACATATCAGTTAGGGTTGCATTCAGCAACATTTAAAAGCAAACCTATAGGGGTGCCTGGGTGGCTCAGTGGGTTAAGCCTCTGCCTTCAGCTCAGGTCATGATCTCAGGGTCCTGGGATCGAGCCCCGCATCAGGCTCTCTGCTGGGTGGGGAGCCTGCTTCCCCCTCTCTCTCTACCTGCCTCTCTGCCTACTTGTGACCTCTCTCTGTCAAATAAATAAAATATTAAAAAAAAAAAGCAAACCTATAATTGAAGCTTAAACAACATCAGGGTTTTTGTTTGTTTGTTTGTTTGTTTATCATATAACTAGGTCACAGTTATATGGTCCAAGGCTTTCTTAGCGCCATGGTGACTCAGGAACCTAGGTTTCTTGTAATTTTCCACTTAGCCCTTCTAAGGGTATGGCCGCCTCTCAATGCTCATGGCTACTAGAGTTCCAGCTGTCATGATAAAACTCTGGGCAGAAGGAAAAAGAAAAGTGAGGTGCACCTGGACATGTGCTGGTTCTGGTCAACGCTGGACCACATTCCTTTGGCCCCCTCATTTAGCCATCTGCATACATAATTCCATGCACGTTATAAGCATCACATACCAGCCACACTGCAGCATCTCTTTGCTTTGCTAGGGCCACAGAAGACTACTCAACCACAAGCAAGAACAACTGGTTAGTGTAGGGGAGTTCAGGGTGTTCTCAACAGTGGATTATAAGGGGGGCCAACTTACTTGTCCTCTGGTGAGATGGTTGTGAGGCTCATTCTACACAGCTCCTCTGAGAGTCCCTAGTGGGACTGAGGTACTGGTAACTGGCTCATTAATGCTTCCTTCCTTTGCCCTTCAGCCTTCCTTTTCCTACTCTCCCCTCCCTTTCTACTTCCTGTTCTCACCATCCGAGTAAACCACCAGCACCTAAGTCCTTGTCTCAGGATCTTTTGGGGGAACCTAAACTAAGATACCAATCAAGACTACCCCATTTAAGGGGCTTTCATAAGAACCCTTTCTAACAGGCTCCAGCTAATCTCATTGGCCAGAATCAGGTTGTGCGGTCATTCTGAACTGCAAATGAAACTGGGAGATATACTTTTGGGGGGAGGGCCCTTTGGCACCTCCAACTAAATTGAGGTTCTGTTTCCATCTAAGAAGAAGACACATTTTGGCAGATAATGAGGCAGTCCTGTCATAGACACAGACATCTGTCAAAGCAAAGATCAACAAATGTTAATAATAATTTTTGGTGATTTTTTTCAGCATTAAATTAGTGAAAAAAATTAGGGAAACAAGATACATAAAGGTACAAATAGGTATAAACAGTACAAAAATAGGGTTTTTAAAAAAGTTTTTATTTAAATTCTAGTGAGTTAACATGCAGTTTCTGCTGTACAATTTCATGATTTAACACTTACGTGAAACATTTGGTGTTCATCACAAGTGCATGCCTTAATCCCCATCACCCATTTAACCACCCTCCCCAAAATAGGAATTTTAAAACCCAATCCTTAGTCATTAAGGATCCATTTAAGCTGGGAGTAGTTTATGTAGTAAGAAAATGTGCTGTGTTTCAGTCAAATCATTCTTCATGGATGACCCCTTTGATTCACCATTGTGGTGATTTCAGCCTTTTGCTTGGGCTTTGATAAAATGCATTGAAATAAAAACCCACTGGGCGCCTGGGTGGCTCAGTTGGTTAAGCGACTGCCTTCAGCTCAGGATATGATCCCAGAGTCCCAGGATCGAGTCCCACATCTGGCTCCCAGCTCCATGGGGAGTCTGACTTTCTCCGCTCTCATGCTCTCTCTCTCTCACTCTCTCTCTCAAATGGATAATTAAATCTTAAAAAAAACAAAAAACAAACAAACAAAAAAAACCCCATTAATTCTCTCTCTTCCCCATCAACCGATTGTTTCTTTTCCACCGAACATCTGACATGGGTTACAACAGGATACAGTCAATAAAACAATAACCAAATGAAAACCCTGTCAGGGAGAACAGGAAGACAACTAAGCGTCTCCTGGGGCCATGCACTGTTAACAGCTGTGGTCCGAAGTTGGATCTGTTCTCCTGGTACCCAAGGCTAAGTGGATGGGACCATGCTTTACATTATTTGTGTTAGAAAGAAGACAACATGCCAGTTTCCCTAGAGCAAGAGAATCTTTCCCAGCCCCGAGCTCTAAAAGAAAACTTTCAGGGCTTCATTTTGGGAATCAGGAGCAATGCATGGAATTTGTCCTCAAGAACATTTTTTACAGCAAATCCCAGTAATGGATTTCATGGGGTTGGGTCCTAAAGTATAAGAGACTCCATGAGCATGGAAGACACAGTACTAACATCAATTAAGTAACAGTGATTCTGAAAGGACAAATGTGTGATCTCTAGTGACTCAGCAGGTTTCAGGGGTAGACCTCAGAGTTTCTAGAGGAGTACCAAGAATGCCTGACCTTCATACAAGCTGGATGGAAGAGTACTCTGATGAAGCCAGAAAGTTCTAGCCATCTCTTTGCTTGTTGAGATAGCCACTCAGCTAATACAACCGCTATTCCCAGCCCCATTTCTCTTGCCTGTCTTTTTCTGTAAAAGCTTCTTCTTCCTTCTTCCTGTTTTGAACATGGATGTGATACCTGGCATAGCAGTAGCTATCATGAGGCAAAAAGTGTGAGACTGAAAAGCCAACTAGCTGAGGATGGTCTTGAGTAAAGAAAGGAGAGAGCACCTGGGGCTTAGCTGACACGGAGCTGTCAGTCCAATCTTAAGATAGCCCACTAATAGATTCGTAAGTAAACAGGAAAATAATAGCAATATAATAAGAAATCATAAATATGGTCTGTCTTATTGGTGGTGGGGAATTACCTGTATTTTGCTATTGAAAGCAGTTCTACATTTTTACCTTTGTGAAGAGATAATCTGTGCACTTAAAAAAGAAAACAGAAAAGCAGATGACATTAGTATTGTTATGAAAATAAAGAGTCCAATTAGGGATACCAACTCATAAGCAAACAGAGGTGGGACCTGAATAGAGTCAGAATTTTCCTCAGGTAATAATCTTGCGCCAACTACAGCATGGGAATCATTGCTTAATTGAGTTCTCAATATGTGATACCTGAAACTTCGCTAAAGAGGTTTTGATCACTAAAATTTCAAAACAGGAATAATTAGTCACCTGTTCGGGCAATGTAAATCCTCAACATATCTATCTTGAATCAATTGATTTGGAACAAACAAAACAAAACAACAACAACATGGCTTCTCAGTGAACTGACTGCGATAATTGAGCTAGAGAATGCTTCCCTGCATTATTGAATTAATTCATCTGCAGTTTGAGGTTAGTAAATATAAATAGATTGAATTCTGGTACCGTTATTGAAGATAATGATTTTGGCTTCCAACAAGTTAATACCCTTCTAACAACATTATTTTTGAAAAGTAGAAATCAGTGCTGGATTCTTAACAAGAAACGTATTTGTCTCATGGACAAGGTGAGATGTATACAGTTCTTTTCAAAGCAGTTTCAAATAAGTAAAAGATAATTGAAAGGAAAGGGAAGATACAAGAACATCACAAACTTGTTTGAAACCAGTTAGAATGAATGAATGAGTGAGTGAATGAATAATAAGTAAATAAATAAATAAATGAAACCAATTAAAGTTATTCTTCAATGTACTGATATCTATCTGTGAGTGTTTTCATGCCAATCTTGATTTTTGTGGTGGTTTTGTGTGTGCACTAATGTCTAGAGGGTTCATGTTGTTCTTATGCAACTTGACCACATGATTGTCATCATTATTATTTTTTTAAAAGATTTATTTATTTATCTGAAAGAGAGTAAGCGAGAACACTTGAGCAGGTGAAGGGGCAGAAAGAGGGAGAGATAAGCAGACTCCCCACTGAGTGGGGATCCTGTCTCGGGCCTTGATCCCAGGACCCTGATATCATGACCAGAGCCAAAACCAGGAGTCAGACACTTAAACAACTGAGCTATCCAGGCTCCCCCACAACTGTTATTATTACTAATTGGGGTGTTGAAAGCATTTCTCGCCCTGCTTCCTTCTTTTATATGAACTCGCAGACAAGGTTAACACTTCAATAGAATGCCTTGGAATACAAAGGACAGCTATACTGGTATGTGCAGGTATGAGAATGCTAACATACTTGGTTCATTTGTTTCAATGATATGATATTGGTCACTTGTAAAAATTGGAATACTAATGCAATGAGAGAAAAAGATATAGTAATATTCCTTATGTACAATTAAGCTCTTAATATGCTGCTTGAGTAGACAAAATGCTTTTTCCAAATGTTTCCAATTATAAGAGAAAAAGGAAATTGTTTTTACTATTCTTGGGTCTTTTTTGTTTCAAGTACATTGTTTTTTTGAAAATGTGGGAGACAGAGATGCAAATAACTGTTTTCTTTACAATCATCTGCTATAAAACTCCAAGTTTCTCTTTTGTTTTTGTTGGGTGTAATTTATCATTTCTAAAATTGTGTCAAAAATCGTTTCTGTGAAACACATGGTGGAATGTCTCTTACGGTAAATGAAATACTAATTCAACTTGTCGTTGTTTGGGTCATAGCGTGTTGTAAGAGACCACTTTTTCTGGATCACCAGCAAAATAAACATAGGGTTTATCACAAAATAAATAAATATAATCTACAGTTTTCCATTTAACTGTATCAGAAAACATTTGGAGGACATAGCCACATGCTCATTCAATTTAGTTTCAATAACGTTATTGGCATGACAAGGCCAACAAGTATTGCCAAAGTCAATACAGTAGGCCAGGATGTGCTGGGCAGGTTTCACAATGGTGGTGAGATTTTATGTCAAGAGCCTTGGTGTTCACCCAGACGTGGTCCTGTTCCTAGGCCTCCCAAATAAGGGGTCCCCTGTTTCCAAATTAGATAAGCTTTGAGGATGTTGGAAAGACTGTAAGGTTTGGGGGAGATGGGGAGAGACGGAATGACTAAAAGAACTGTTTACGTCAGTGATACATTGAGATTCCAATTGGGATTAAGAAAGTCAAAGCTACATCAATGAAACTTAATCCAGATCTAACTCTCATTAGCATTTTTTTTCAGTTACTACATCAATAATTATATTTTTTTAAACATTTTTTAGACTTGCATTTGCTAGTTGCTAGAATAAATCATGTGTGATAATGGTATACCACTAAAAGCTCAAAATGTGTATACAGTGAAACAGAACTCTCCTTCCTATCCCTGCCCTTCAGCCACACATCTCCCCTCCCCGAAACAACTCCTGGGACCAATCTGTTACAGCTACTTCCAGAAATATCCTCTGCATCACAAAAGCACACATACAAAGCAGCTCTTCTTTCACTTATATAAAAAGTGAATATATATATAATATATATAATAATAATCTTTGAGATTATTCCATATCAATATGTATAAACCTCCTTCATTCTTTTTAATGGCTGAAGAGTATTCTGTTGCTTGGAACTTTCATTGCATGATAATATTTAATTATTTATTAGACATTTAATTAGTCTCTTTTCATTGGTTATTTAGGTTGTTTCAGTAACTTACTATTATATATGTTGCCACTATAGATACTACTGAAAGATTATTTAATGAATGTTAAGGACGCAGAGGAAATGTATTTTTGAAAGTGGAATTATTGAGCCAAAAGTTTCGTGAATTTTGTAATCTTTAAAGCTGTTGCCAAATTGTCCTCCAAAGAGGTTTACCAGTTCCCCCTAGAAATGTGGGGGAATGACTCCCCACAACTCACCAACACGGTACGTTGTCAAACTCAGTCTAAAATTTGAATGGTCTCTTTTATTCAGACATTAACAGTAAGTCAGAGTCACACTATTTTAACAGCTTCTTTTGCTTTTAGGGACTATAACAGACCAAACAACCATCTATTCATCCGTGTAACAAATAGGCATTGAGCTCTTATTAATTCATTCAAGAACACCTTCTATGTACCAGGCATTCTGCCAGGCCTGGGGATACAGTGGTGATACAATGATCCCGGATTTTATTGACAATGAGGGAGAGAGACAAATAATCACATACAAGAGCTTGGAAGGAAAAGCACAAAGTCTATGAGGGTATAAAGCGGGACAGTCTGCTCTGGTCTGGAGTGGCTACAAAAGCTTCCTTGAGAAATGCCATCTGAGCTGAAGGATGAGTGGGAGTCATGGAGTGTGTGTGTGTGTGTGTGTGTGTGTGTGTGTGCATTCACACAGAACTTTCCAAAGAGTAGAGAAAGAGCATGTCACCTGCAGGAGGAGAACCACATGCGGAAGAAGGGAGGAGCAAAGAACGCAAGAGGGCCACAATGCCGGGCGCTGTGGGACAGATTCCTCAGTATCTGGGGACTTGCTGTAGAAAGGATCGGATAACATCCAGCCATAAATGAGACTAGCAAAGAAGTAAAGAATTGAGTGATAAGAGCCATTATAGAGGTAAAGACAAAGTACAAGAAGAATTTAAGTGAATTCCAACGGTTTTAGTTGCTTTGTACAATTTGTGTGCTTGATTTATTTCACTTATTTGTTTTGGTGAAATAAATACTGTAATACTTCTTAACTCCTGAGTCTACTTTAATACATCAATTGGGGTCGCCTAGAATGCTTTTCTTACAATTTCATCCTACAAGAAGAACTAAAAGATTTATGCCTTTCAAACTCTAGCAGTTTCTACATGTTCTCATCAGCGTAATGAGAGCTGAGTCAAGATGGATGGCCCCACCTATCCCACATGGGTCTCTGACCTCTCCAGAGGTCATAACACATGTTATGGTGTTTGGAATATTGAGACATACTAGGTGGTAAGGCACCCAAGTATTTTTTTCTTCCTATTTCACCCCTCCCTCAACACCCTCCACTCTGGTGACCATCAGTTTTTTCTTGACATTTAGGAGTCTGTTTTCTGTTTGTTCATTTGTTTTGTTTTTTAGATTCCACACATAAGTGAAATCATATGGTCTTTGTCTTTCTCTGAGTTATTTCACTCAATGTAATACCTCTAGGTCCATCCATGTTGTCATAAATGCAAGATTGCCTTCTTTCATATGGTTAATATTCCATTATATGTATATATATACACACACACATATATGTATATGTGTATATGTGTGTGTATATATGTGTGTGTATATATATGTGTGTATATATGTATATATAACATATATATGTTAATATTCCATTATATGTATATATACACACATATATGTGTATATATGTATATGTGTGTATATATGTATATGTGTATATATGTGTGTATATATGTGTGTATATATGTATATATAACATATATATGTTAATATTCCATTATATGTATATATACACATATATGTGTATATATGTATATGTGTGTATATATGTATATGTGTATATATGTGTGTGTATATATGTATATGTGTGTATATATATGTGTATATATGTGTGTGTATATATAAGTATATGTGTATATATATATGTGTGTGTGTGTATATAGATACACACACACACATAGCACATCTTTATCCATTCATCTATTAATGAACACTTAAGTTGCTTCCATTATTGGCTTTTGTAAATAATGCTGCAAAAAACATAAGGGTGCATATATCTTTGTGAATTAGTGCTTTTGTTTTCTTTGAGTAAATGCCCAGTAGTGGAATTACTGGATCATAGGATATTTAAATTTTTTAACTTTTTGAGGAATCCTCATATGTTGGAAAACTTGGAATATTGAGACCGACTAGGCTATAAGACATCCAACTATTTTAGTAGGTATGGGAAGAGAAGTTAAGACCAAGGAAGCTGCCCTTTTAAATTATTTTTAAATGAGTTGGAACATCAAACTTGGTTTATATTAATAAGATATAAATACCACAAAACAAGTATAAATGAAACAATGACTATCACTTTGGCTGTTGACACAGTGTACTTTTCAAAAAGTTAAAAAAATGACTCTTATATACAAGTATAAATTATATACATGTCAAAATTATATGTAACTCTTTAATTAGTGAGGGAACCAGTAAAATGTTAAGACTGGTTCAAAGGAGATTTTGAAGAACAGATTTACATAGTCAGACTAAAGAATGGTGAAATAAACTTGCTCACAGATGCAAAACTTTAATATTCTACGGAGTAATAAACTGTAACATCTGGGGGTTGTTTGGGGCTATCTTTTCCATCAGATGGAAACCGAATGTATCTCTACTGGACACCATTCATCTATGTTGTAATGAGCTGGAATCATTTGCACTGCTCTCGAACAAGAATCATTTCTCATAGCTACCAGTGCTTTAGAAGTTAATCTCTCTCCCTACAGATCTGTAAAATAGTCTGGTCAATAGGAAGCCAGAGGGTCATGTCCAGCAGCACTGCATTGATAAAACAGCCTGTAATTCCTCTGCTTTTTAAAACATTGTATTATGGGGCATTAATGCAGATGAGGTCAGAACACTCATTTTACGATGATCACCTCAAGTCTGATGTTCAAAAACTCACATCCTGCTACTGCACCATGATTAAAGAGAAGTGTTCATATATTTCATATTAGTAAGAGCTAGAAATTAGCACCAGAAGCAGGTAACTAATCTATAATGAATTATTCTCATAACACCAACTAGGAGGATTACTGCTCTTTGAACCACATTTTATTATCTTTAGTTCTCCTACAAACCCTTGACTTTAATGTTTCAGTCATAGAAAGTAAAACCTTTGTACTACCTTTAAATTCTTTGGTAGTATGAATGTAGCATCAACTTACTTGCATTTGCTTTCTTTTTGACTAGACAATTTTGTTAGACACTGGTGAGGGTGCAAGAAATAGAGGAAATCTTGGGCTTGTGGCAGGAAGCAGTATCTAAAGATGCCAATTCCAGGACAGGAGGTTCAAAGTAAAAGTTAAGGCTGGGAAGAAGCTCGATGGTCCATGAAAGAAAAACAGAGTGAAGTGCAACTGGAACCTAATGCTTAGGTATCCCAACAGGAAACATCAAAATCTGAGCAGAAGAACACAAGAGCCAGTGTTCAGGGTTGTATCAGCCAGGGCTCAGAGAAGTTGACCATGATGAATGTCATGGAATGGAGAATTTAGTATAGAGACTGGACCTTATGCAATTGTGGGCAGAGATGAGGAAGCATGGATCTGAAAATGGCAGTTGAAAGTTTGGTGAAAAGCCCGGATGCTGGTGAGTGAGTCAGAATTTGCAGGAAATCTTGAAGTGAAGCACATCTAGGTCCTGCATGGGGAATATGAAAAGGAGTCCCTGCCCCTTTGAGGCTATCAGGAATGTGAGCCCTTGGCAGTGTACCCGGGGGAGGGCGTAGCATTGCCACTGAACATCATGGTTGCAGTTGGGAAGGACAGATAGATATGGAGTGGGAAGGCGTGAGGAGTAATTGGAACCCACTGGCACTGCTCACCCCATACTCAGCAATGACCTTCAGGATATAACAGTACTATTTCACTTCTATACTCCAAGTCTTGTGCAGTGTCAGTTTTGGTCAACCCTTACTTGGAACCATAAAAGAAAGGGAATTCAGGGACATGTAGTTGACAATAGAACCACCAGGACACACTGGGCAAATCTGAAATCATCTGGTGGGAATTAAGTCAAACAAAAGGCATAAATGCCAGATAATTTCTAAGAATTCTTTTGGAGAGTGTTTATGGTAGACAGACTTCCTCAAGAAGACAGACCCCACCAATAAAGACAAGTCACCAAGAGTACTGAAGGACCCGACAGTGACATGTATGGACACATGCACATGTGTCTACAGCTTCCTTGTAAACTGAAGAAATGAATATTTTGTGTCCATCAATGTGGGGCAACAGTTTGGACTACTTGAACCACACATTAGTGGTCTGACGTGAATTATTGTGACCAGATCACAGCAGCTCATTGCTTTGGGGGGAAAACACCAAAGAAAATCAGTCTCCCTTCAGTTGATTTGCTTCCAAGTTCCCTCTTCCAAAGTGATGCAAAGTTCTCATTTTCCCTTCTCTTTCCTCACTTTTATTCTTCCTTCCTTTCTTTTCTCTCTGTCATTTCTTTTTCTCCTCCACACTTCTGCATTTATCCATAGAACACAAAATGGTGGATGGATTGATGGATAATTAATAATAATAATAATAATTAATTCTGATGAATAACAATACAAAACAATTTTAGGGTGCAGCATAATACAGTGCCAAGAGCAATGGGCAGAATCAGAAGGTGTGGGCACTGCTGTTAGAATGATGACTGACAGAGCTACTCAACAGTTCTGAGGTTCCAGAGATCAGATTTCCCCAAGAGTAAACAAAACAAAAACAAGAAAATAACTGTGTGTGTGTTCTATGAAAGAATTGCTTTGGAGACCTACAAGGCATCTTAATTTAATAAAAGCTCCGAGAACTCCTACAGTAAAGAACTCTTTCCACTTTTGTTCAATCCAGTGTTTCCCAAATTAATTTGATTGACTCTGGAACCTTTTTGTAATGTCTATTAATATTCTGCAGATGATATACACTTTGGGAAATGTTCCAGATGATGTCGAGGGTACTTCTTTCACCTCTGCAAGACCTTGAACTTGCCCACTTTTCTCATAAAACTCAAACCACAATATAAATTCCATGGCTAGATGAACATTGATCAGCCTGGAAAGGGACACCCCCATCCTTTTTTTTTTTTTTTTTAATAAAGACTTTGCTGAGGACCAATTCAAGAGGCAATAAGATGCACTTGCTAATGTAAAAAATGGATCACCTGGATTTGTCTGCAGTCAAGAGACCCAAAGTTAGTTAGTTGTCAGTGTTTTTCAGATATTCACAGACAGGAATCTCACTCAGGAATATTTTTGAAGTCCAAGATCAGCAATATACAGAAAAATATACCCTCCCAGCTTGCATTGGATGACATCAAATCTTCTACTGGGATGGTCAGCTGGGATTCTAATCTTCCAAGTGCTTGAGACCTTGGATAGATCAACTGGCGGAAGGTTGGACGGTCGGCTTATGCTGGGGATCAAAATTCAGCTGTCCTGTTATGCAGATCTTTTGGGTTTACCACTAGGGGTCACTAAAGAGAGATGGGAGACGATTTTTTTTCTAAGTAATTCCAGAATAGCCGTGGCCTTTGGACAACTTGCGGATTAGGGCTTCTTCAGCTTTCATGTGCATTTGAATAACCTGGGGATTTTATGCAGATTCCAATCCAGTAGTTTTGGGGTGAGGTCTGAGATTCTGCATTTCCATCAAACTGCCAGGTGGTGTTGACACTGTTGGTGCTACAGTGTAGGTTGTTCTGGGAGAGCTCAGGATCTCAAGATGGAACCTTGCCTCCATTCAGCCTCCTTGTAGGAGACAGAGGTTACATCTCATCCTAGCTGGATCCATATTTCTTCTTATCTTACCTTCCTCTTTCTCCTCTCTTTCCTTCTTGCTCCTGCTCCCTTCCCTCTCCCCTCTCCTCTCTACCTCCTACCCTTGCCCCTCCTTCTTTTTATCTCTTCCTTCCCTTACTGCCAGCTGTGTTTTGAGTTCAATCATCTCAAAGGATACCTTCCCAAACATTTGTTATTATAGCTTTTCTTCATGAAATCTAGCTTGGTGGCATTAATATTGATTTATCGAGTAAACATTAGAGAACCAGAGGCATTGCAAACAGTTGCGTGCATATTTTTTCCTGAAATTTCTTCTCTCCCCTCCTCTCTTCTTTCTGCATAAATTACATTTTGTGTAGTTAGATGAAGGTAATCTTGAGTAATTGGTTCTGGCTGAGGCAGGCTAGAATACATGGGGGATATTATATGTCTTTGGTGTTAGGCTCTATTTGGTGTTATTCTTCAACCCCAGTTATGAAGTTATTTTCACCAATGGGAAAATCTATTTTGGTTCTTTTTTCAGAGCTGAGATGAAAAGACAATTGCCTTTGTAGAATCCAGAGAGTCTCATTTTCCACGCAGCGTAGTAACTTAGTGAAAATAAAAGAGAGAGATATAGCAAATCCCTTTTGGTTGAGAGATTTGCAAATGGCCCTCTATATGGGTTAAGTGTAAAGATTTTGTTGACTTTTTTGTATAAGATGTCATTGTAAAAAATAGCACCAAAGTACCACCATCCAGAGAAAACCACTGGTAATTTTGGGAGATCTTCCAGTCTTCTTTTGTCCTGATGTATTCGTTTTTTCAAGACTATGGGATACTGTTTTATAATCTGATGCCTTTACTTCCCAATATAGAGTAAATGGTATCCCATTTCTGTAAGTATCTTTCTACACATTAATTGCTAACAGTTTTGTGATAACCTATCCTATATTCTGCAATTTACATAGTTAATGCCCTTTTGTTGGATATTCAGGTCATTCCTAATTTTTTACGTGAATGCAAAAAAATTTTTATGAGCAGACTTATATAGACATATTTGCCACATCTTTGGTTGGGTTTGGGAAAGTTCCAAGATGTAGCACTGCCAGGTCCAAGGCTTTGAAACACGGTCCAATGGATCTCCCAGGAAAGCTGCATGACCACAGGCCAGAGTGGCAGGTGGGACCCGCAGGCAGAGTTCCTGTGCTTGAACCAAGCCTGGAAGATTAATCTCTGTGCCTCTGTAGAACTGGATAGTACTATTTTCTGCCACATGAAGTTGTTTGCAGAACAAGTGACAGAATATATGTCAACCCTGAAATGAAGATAATTAACAAATGTCAGCTCTTATTATTATTGTTATATTTTTCCTTCATGCTCAACAATAACTGCAGGGTATTTAAATGGCCAATGATTCAGAACCCTGGCTTCTACCTTTCTGCCAGGGCCATCTGCTGAGGTCAGGAAGACTGGCGAGGGCTGGGAAAAGCTTGTGTGGATGGGACTTCAGGAGAGGGAAGTATGAAAAGTCTCTTCTCCCCCCTCACCTGGGAAGGCTCATTGCAAACCTTTCCCAGGAAGAGAGTCTCAAAAACAACTGAACCAAATGGAGTGCTAACCTCTTACTTCATAACCAGCAGCCTTGGGGGATAAAATACAGCAAGAGACAAGCAGAGGAGTTTCTGCAGGAGTGACAATCTCATGCTTTCCTAGAAAGAGGAGGTAGGTCTTTGAGAGCCAGGAAGGAACCTAGAAGGGAAGGAACCTAGCGAGCCAAAGTGCCTCTGGTTTTCAGTTATTGTGGGGAAGCTTTGAGGAGTCACTCAGGGCAGGAGGAGCGAGTATTTCCCAGGATAATAAGGTTGTACCTCCGAGATCTGCTGAAGGGAAAAGTAACAAGTTTTGCACTGGTTTGTACGGTGGTGGATGGACAGGGTCAGAAGTAACTTAAGTTTCCTGGAGACACCATATGTCTGATTTCAGGAGCTTTGGGAGAGGGTGAGTTGCAGGCTAGCTTGGAGATTTGCCCACCCCGTGGCCTGCACTCAGATGCTGGGGCCAGAAGTCACCCCTCTTTGAAGAGGGATGGGGATGGAGGACCCCAGCCAGGGGAGAGCTCAGAGGAAATGCATGCTGGGACTGAGGAGAAGGGAGACTTGGGGCAAGAAGGGCACTTCCACATGAGCCACCCCCCAGGCTGGAGGCCAGGCACTTGGGGGCCTCCTGGGAGAGGAGAGGTGGAAAGGCCTCACCCCTACAGGGAAGACAGCAGCCAAGTAACTGGTGAGGGACTCTGTCCCTGGCGGCGTCTTTAAGGAGCATCTGAACAAGTCTTACTCTTCAGTAAAGAATGATTTCCACCTTCGGGGGGGAGCCTGGGTGGATTTAGTCTAGAGGAGGGGTGAGGCTGTTCTTAGGGCAGGTAAGGAGAAGTTTTTCTTCCCTGGGCATCAGCAGCCCTCAAATGGGGAGGGCAGATGGGGAGGACCTAGCTGGAGAAGGACTAAGGCCAATCTCCCTCCGTCTCTGCCGAAGGGGCTAGAGTTGTGTGACAGGCTGCAAAGGGGAGGCCCCCACAAGGTAGAGTTCAAAATTCCAAAGTGCACACTTAAGAAGGGACATAGCAGGCATGGGTAGGGTCTCACTTAGGAATGTGAAGTGTACTTCTGGGAGAACATTCTGTTTCCTCATAATCAGAGCCACGAAAAAGTACCTGAGAAAAACACGTCCCTATCACACAAACCAGAGGTCGGCAACATTTTTCTGTAAAGTGCCAGGTAGTAAATATTTTTGGCTCTGTGGGCCATACGGTCTGTGTTTCAACTACTTAACATGAAAGTCCCAAAGTAGCCACAGATAATACATAAACAAGTGGGTGTGGCTGTGTTCCAATAAAACTTTATTTACATACAAAGGGAGTTGGCTGGATTTGGTCCATGGGCTGTGGTTCGAGGAGCCCTGAGATAACCTTCTCCAGCATGAGTCCCTTTTTTTCTTGGTTTTAGAAATTAATTCAAGAAGGCTGTGTGTGACAACCCTGTAGGCACTCTGTTGTGTTGACTTCAGATCGACCTTAAGGATTTGTCTTTGAGCCAATGTGAGCCTTGCCTCGGACAAAGCCTGTTGCCTCTCTGGATGCCAGCTTCCTCATCAGGGATGTCAGGGTCTTAGTGAGGCATATGATCTGCAGGTGTTCTCTTTGCAAATTCACTGATTCGTATAATGCAGCTATATTTGGAACATAATCCTATATAACATCGATCTGAGAACCTTAACTCACATGCCTTCTGTAAAGCTGGCTCAATAAATTTCGTGACCTAATTTACAAGCAGATTACGGTAAGAAACACAGTGAAATTTTAGTTTTTCAAAGAGAGAAAAGAAAAAACCTTTGCCAAAGATGTGTGAGACTGTAAAAGATGTTGAACAGATCCCAAACCCATGGCACATGAAAGACTCAGAAGTTCTGGAGACCTAGAACTCTGCCTGTGCTCCCCTTCCTTTCCCCAGAGAAGACTGGAGATGAGCTCAATTACTAGTCCTTCCTTCACAATACAGTGTAGTCTCTTTTCTGTAGATATCTGTTCCCTACAGATCAACAGCAACAAAAACAGCTTAAACAAGATGGACGTGTGATTTCTCCTGTGAAGGGGGTACTGAAATTTGACAGCCTGAGACCCATATGGAAGCCTGGTGTGGGACCCAGGCTCTTTCTTGCTCTGGCCGCATTGTAAGCTTGTGACTTCCATCTCAAGGTCCAAGATGGCCACCCAAGCTTCAGCCATCATATCTCCACTCCAGTCACAAAAAACAAGACGAAAGGGGAAGGAAACTTAGTTACTTGGCCACAACCAGCCACAGGGGAAAGTGGGAAATGTAGAGTTTTCAGGTGGGTAACAATGCACCTAGATAAAAGTCAGAGCTCTTTTGCTGAAGAAAAGGATAACGGATATTCATAGGCCCCCATCCGCCCACAGAGAGACCACTATGAATCCAACAACGATACAAAAATATAAGGAGTAACTGTGAGAAGTTCAGGGAAAGCGATAACTATCATAGTGGGCCAAAGTCTGTTTTCGGGAGAGTGGAAGTGTTTGAAAAACGCTGCTCTTACCAAGTGACTCTGGGCTGGAGCTTGCTTGGTGGGTAGGCAGCCTCCAGGCCCAGGAGCGGGAGGAAGAGCATTCCCGGGCAGATAGCGTGGCCCTGGCGAGTCCCAGGGGTCCGGGAGAGTTTGGTTCTGCCATGGTCCAGCAGCCGAATACAGGCCCGCATTGTTGGCCTGGAGTGTGAGCAGGGGAGAGAGGTCCATGGCTAGGCTGGGAAGGCAGGAAGGAACCAGATCACCGGAAGCTTCCGGAGTCATGTTGAAAATTGTGTTTTATTTTTGGAGCAACAGAAGGCCATTAAATGATTCTAAGGGGGGTGGGGGAGGTGTTGGCTCCATCCGATTTATGTTTCAGACAGATCATCCTGGCTGCCTGCTGCGTAAGACGTGCTGGCTGTAGGGCCCGAGGAGATGCAGCGAGAGAGGTGGTTCCCAGTGCAGGGGACAGATGGATGGGGACAGACAGTGGGGGTAGAACAGAGGCGTCTTGGTAAAGGGCTACAGGTAGGGGATCAGGCAAAGGGGCGACTTCTGGGCAGAATGGCCAGGAAACCCTGTTTCTGGGGATGTTACTAGCTGTGGGAGCCTCAACCCTTAAGGGACAAGGGGTTCTGAAAGCTAATGAGGCTCCGATTTTCCTTGGGATCAGAGCGAAGAGTCACAGACAGTAAGATGGGTTTCTCTGACCAGCTTCTTCTAGCATTTGCCCCTTTATCAAGTGAGCAAGGCCATAGGCCAGTTTATCAGCCATCCTGCCACCAGGTGGGAGGTGGGAAATGATGGAGTGAAAGGCCTGGCATCGTAAAGGTGAGAGAGGAGACTTGTTTCTCAAGTCCACACCTGTCTGAGGTGCTATGCAATCTTGGGGCCCAGGCGAGTGACCTACTTACTCCAAACTTATTCCAACGTAATGAACCACCTCGGCCTTCGAACCTCCAGCCTGGGATTTCGGGAAGCTCAGGCTCATCAAAACTTCCTGCGTTACGACTTGGACATGAAGCCTGTTTCTCTGAGTCACTGACCCACCCCTGATCACAAGAGTTGGCCTGTGCCTTTGAGGTCACTGCTGGACTCAAGTGAAAATTACAAGCTTAAGACAGAAACAAACTGTCACTTCCTTGTAAATCAAACAACACTGATGGAGCAAAGCCCAAGTTCAAAGGTCAACATGGGTATTACCGAAATGTTTTCTTTGCTATATATTTTAATTATGCAAGTATAGCTGGAGACGAACCGTAAACACACTGTAGTGAAGAGTTTTGTTTCTAGAGAGTTCTGGACGGTGAAATGAGTGGCCGCATCCTATTCCTTGCAAACCTTGTCAAGACCTGCTGTTTGGGTCAAGGGTGCTGAAGAACTGGACCGGAGCACACGGTACAGATGGAGCATTTGAAAAGTCCAGATCTGTTACTGATGTCCGCTTGTCCCCTCTGGCCTGTGTGCACAGCCAGATTTAACTTCTTGCAACAGACATACGCAAATATCGCATTCCTTTACCATTGAGATGTTACAACAGTCATCAGCGAACTCCTTGGGGGGCCTGGTTATCTTGGCGGAGGAATCACTGACAGCCAGCTAGGAGCTACGAGGTTGCGGGGATGTCATTGTCCCGTGATAACCCGGACGACTTTGTTCTCTGGCTGTCTCTCATCTCGGGCGTGTTTTCTGGATGCCTTCCTTCTCCCTGAAAGCACTGATGTCCATAGAAATGCTTTTCGAAGTCACCAGGGCTCTAAAAATTAAAGGGAATGAAGGCAAAGCCGCAGCTATTTTACCTACTTCTGGAAAACAAAAAATAAAAGTTGACATCTGGTAAGTAAGAAACTTCCCCGGGATCCCAAGCAACTAACTTTTATTTCCTCATCATGAAAGGGACGGCTCTCCATCGGTGGCCTTTCTTATTTACACCACACACATGGTGATGGCTCCGACATCCAGTCCCTTTAGTATAAACAGAAAGGGTGGCCTTTTTCTGTGGAAGTGAATGCATTGAAAAACAAAGCTGTTCTGTATACCGGCTCCTTCCAAACGAATGAAAGAACTACAGTGCTCCGAGGCTTGTGCAAAATAGTTGCATTCAAATTAATTTTGCCCCCTTCTTCTTCCCTCTCCCCACTTCCCACCACTCCCCCCCCCTTTTAAGGAGAAAAAGGACCATTTAATCACCTTATAAGGGCAGAGAGCATTCAGGGAATAGAGCAAGAGTCAGGAGGCCCAGATCTTATTCTTGGCTCAGACAGGAGCTCTCTGGGCGATCCCGGGGCTGTCCCTTCACCGCGTGCCTCTGTTGATGCAGCTGTGATATGGGGACACGGATGTGTGTGTGTGGTGCCCATGTGGGGCCTTGGACGAAAGGTCCAAAGCGTAATGTGGGGTCCATTTTGGTGGTTGTGGGCTGTCTCCAATTTGAAATGGCTGTTTGCCATTCAGGAAGAGGAAAGTGACCCGGTAGGTCTTAGATCGGATGACAGGTGTTATAAAGGCACTAAAAACACAAGCACACAAATAAGCCCTGGGGGTCCCTGATCTCTTGGGGTTAGATTGCCATGGCAACAACAGCCACCAGAATCTGACTTTATAAAGAGTTTATCACAATGTTGGGCCATTTTTATCAGTGAAGTAACGTGCCATTTTCCTCCAAAAAATTAGTGTGATGTTTCCTGCGGTGTATTCGAAGAACGACAAAGGAGGGGAGTGGGCATGTTCAAGTTCCTCTGGGCGGCATCCGGGGACCCCTTTTGTGACAGAGATCCGGTCAAACTCTGTACCTGGGCCAGGGCCTCTAGGTTTTGCCTTTTTGTCAGGGATTTGATTGTGTTCACCTGCCAGAGCCACTGAAAGCCAGTTGTGGTTCCCGTTGGCTTGTTATCTAGTGAGCAGAGCTGAGGCTGCTTCCAAGAACAAATGTGCTGACCCTAGCTTCTTCTGACTTCAGGGAATCCCAGGAGAGCTGCCCTTCTCATGGCTTTCCCTCTGGCCCTAAAACTGTCCCCCTCTTCTTCATGGCTGCCCAGACCTCGGCTGACCCGGAAACTCTTGAAAATGTCTGTTGGGAGCGGTGGAGAAGATTTGCAGGAATCGAGAGCATACACCTGAGAAAGGAGGTCCAAGAATTTGTCTTCTTTACCATGATGGCAGTGGGTGTCTCTGAACTTGTCTTGAGTTAATCACCCTGATGGCGGGGTGCTTGAAAGTCAAGTGTGATAACAGAGCTTCTGGCCAAAGTAAGGCCATGGAATGGAGACCTTGCCCATCCTTGTCTCTCCTCCTCCTTCAGACACATGGCTTAACTCCATTTGTGCAAAGTGGATTCACTCCTGTGACACAGTGAGAGATTTCATACTGGATTGGCTCCCAGACACCCTGTGGAAAAGTCCAATGCTTCTCAACTTTCCCACATTTGCATTTCAGGTGTGCCGGGGTTGGGTCATTTTTGTACCCAGTCCCTTGTCCACCATACTTACTGCCAGAGGGAAACAAGAAAGTGGTCACATTGTCTTTATAAACATCTCACCTCCTCTCCACTGCTTGCCGATGGGCTCAAAATTCCCTTGCACTCCTAGGAGGCCCTTCTTGATTTGGCTCTGACACAATTCCATCTCCTTCCCTCCCCACGTCTCCCTCTCCTTCTTCCCGGACAGCTGCAGATCTGTGGACATGTTCTTTCTCCTGCAATGCATTTCCTTCACTTCCACGCATCCCTTTTCTTTCTGGTGAGCTCCTATGCATCCTTCGTGACCCAATTCAAGGGTGATATGTTAAGATTTCCTTGAGGCCCTTCCCACCTCTGCCTGCAGGCAGGGTTGACTACCCCTTCCCTGGAGCTGTCATTGCCCCTTGGTGAGTGTCTCCTTCAGAGGCAGTAACCCATTGCACGGGAACTACATGCTCAGGTGCCCACCTCCCTCCCTAAACTGTGGACTCCTCATGGTCAGGGGTAAGAGCTTATTCATCTTTAGGATACTAGATCCGGGGTCAAGCCTAACAGATGCTCGAAACACAGGACAGGAACACATGCATTCAACTCTAGGGTCTGATAAGTATATTTAATTATTTCGATTTTGAAGACACCTAGAAATTGACATTGCCAATAACTTGCACAGGTTTTCTATATTTTGGAGGATCAGTATTAATGTAAGCTCACTTTTAGAACCAAGCAAAGATATGCCTTGGGCAGAAGAGCTCCCCGTGACTGAAAGAGTCCTGTTTCAGACAGCCGGCTGTAACGGACAGGGGTTCTCACACTCTAACTGGAGCAGGAACAACATTTCAGCTTTCCTCAGTGTTTTCTGTGCACCGGGCCCTGTTAAATCCTTCCTGTGCATTGTGCATTGGGCCCCTCCAACAACCTTTCAGGGTGGGTGTTATTATGATTTCAATTTTGCAGGTGGGGAAATGGAAAACGATATAAGTTGCAAAGTCATGCCCCTGGTAATAGGGATGGGGAACCAGCCGGCAGATGCTGAAGCCTCCACATTCCACCCTTGCTAACTGTCCCCCATTGCCCCTGACCGCCCCCCAACCCTCCCCTCCCAGCCGCTGCTGAACACCACTGCTCGCTTGCCCATCCCACCCCTCCCCCGCCCTGGTCCCAGCCACTGGCTACCATCTAATGAATGAGGGGAATCAGGGTTGGGCAAGTGATACTAAAAACAGTTTTAGGAAACACCATGACTTCATCACTGTTCTGTGTATTAACTTATTTAATCCTGACACTGACTCAGTGAGAGGGGTACAGTTATTATCCTCATTTCACAGATGAGAAGACAGAGACAGAGAAGTTAGCAGTTTGCCCAGAGGCGACCCAGCTAAGTGGCAGACCTGGGATAGAGACCCAGACAGGCCGGCTCCACAGACTGCGCTCTTAATGACCCTGCTCGGCAATCTCCCAGGAACCTCGTCCCCAGGGAACCGGAACAGCTGTCCAGACAGGATCCAGAGCTGCTGGAGCCTGAGGACCCTACCCAGGGCCCACTGGGAAGCCTAGCAGCTCCCCTGAAGTCACTCCCAATCGACATAAAACGTCTAGGTAAGAACAGTGTTTTCGTGAGACAGGTTGCCGAGGAGCCGTGGGGAAGGCCAGCCCTGCTTCTTCTTGAGGAACATTCTGAAATGGCTCACAAGTCTCTTCTCAAGGTCTCTGCTATCATCCTGCTCAGCAGAGACCCTCTGTGGCCTCCTACTCCCCACCGCACTCCCCCTCAACCATCTGCTTATCCTCGCTCCTGCTTCCCTCAGAATCTCCAGGTGGCAGGACCCCGGGCAGGCGGTTCCCCTTCCCTGAGGGCTTCCTTTTTCCCCCCGGTTACTCTGTCCACCTCTCTCCACTTCAGGGGCAGCTACCGATCACTTAACACTTCCTCAGATTTGTCAGGAAGGAAGACACTGACAGGTCTGGTTTGACTTCTTCTTCTTCTTTTTTTTTTTTTTTTAAAGATTTTATTTATTTATTTGAGAGAATGAGAGAGAGCATGAGAGGGGAAAAGGTCAGAGGGAGAAGCAGACTCCCCATGGAGCTGAGAGCCCGATGTGGGACTCAGTCCTGGGACTCCGGGATCATGACCTGAGCCGAAGGCAGTTGCTTAACCAACTGAGCCACCCAGGCGGCCCCTGGTTTGACTTCTTGAACCAAGCCTGGCACAGGGTGCTGCCAGCCTAAGAACTCATTGTCCTCGTCGTCCCAGGTATGAGGTCTTGAGCCAGCTTTGGGGAGACAGATGGGGACAAAAAAAAAAAAAAAAAAAGCAGAAACACATGGGGAAAGCAATGGCCACCCAGGGCTGCCTCTTCCTCAGGGGCTGAGGACAGGGTGGTCCCCTTTGAAGGGGCTATAAATATGACAGTGAGGGCGATGGATGAGTTGGGTATAATACCATGGGGCGTGAATAGTCTCTCTGTTCCACCTCGTAACCTGTCCCACTCCAGATCCAGGAAGTGTTACTCTAACTGCAGAAAGCAGGGCCCTCCCACTGGCGAGTATCTGTAAACCTAACTGCTTCTGTCAGGTTCCAGCGGAAAACAGATGGCACAGGCAATAGGGGAACTAGCGAGAGTTCAGCGAAGGAACTATTTACAAAGCCGTGGGTGGGCCGGAAGAAGGGAAGCCAGCAAGGGGTGGGGACACACTGGAGACCTGGGGCCATCTTTAGGCCGAAAAGGCCAAGGAGGGCAGGGAGTGCTCCCGGGGTGCAGAGAGAGCTACATCACTGTGACCGTAGGAGACCCTGCCACCAGCAATCCTGCCGCTTTCGGGAAAGGAGCCTCTGCCCACCTGTGACTCAGAAGGAAAGGAGTGGGCAGATCAGTCCCTCCCTCTCCCCCGCCCCCTGCCCTTTGATCTGCTGCCAGGAACCACACTGCAGCCAGGGGGCAGAGGCCCGAGGGGAGACGTGCGGTGTCCCCCTGTGTCTCCGAGAGCCCGAACATGGTGGGGAAGACCCCAAAGGGACGCGGGAGGGGCAAGCAGAGCCCATGCGGCACACTGACTTTCTTCATCCTGCAACACTTATTTTCCAGAAGTAACCACACTGACTTGGGCCCAAGAAAGTAGCATATTCCCCTCTTATTCCATTTCAAGTATTTTCAAGTGAGAGGAAATCAGACTGTTGGAGTGTCCCATCCTGGAGCTTCAAGTACGTTTTTCTGGGATCTTAGGAGAATTTCCACTTCAGTGGAGAGTCGCTGAGTATTCCTGAAACACCAAAAAAGAATAGGTGTTGGGGAAAGGGGAACACACACACTTAGGAAGGACGGTTGTTCAGCCGAGGGTCTGCAGCAGGGGGGACGCGGGGCCTGCCCAGCCCGAGGTGGGTGGATGTGTGGCCCCTCAGGGAATGGCAGGATGACCTCAACCACAGCCAGGAGCCCAGCAGAAGGCCTCCAGAATGGAAGCGACAAGCCAAGAGAAAAATGGGAAGCTGGAAAAGGCTGAAAAGAATTTATCCTGAATTGATAAGCGTTAAGCTTCTGCTGGGTAGTAGAATGAGGACTTTGAATAAAAGTAAAGTTCTATGTAAAAATAAAATAAAATAAAATAAGGGGTGCATATGTGTGTGTGTGTGTGTGTGTGTGTGTGTGTGTGGTGCACCTGCCTTTGGCAGTGGCATATTCTAAACTCACAGCAAATTCTACTGTTGCTGTTTGGGATAGAGGATAATGCTTAAGTCCTCGACTATAGCCCAGCTTTGGCCCTTCTCATATCTGCATTTCCTTTAGGATAGAACTATTCTCAGAGGAGGAGTTTGTCCTGAGTTAAAAGGTGTTAATTGATGTAGTGTGCAAGTCTATAAAAAAGTTGCTGATAGAATAAGATATGGCGCTCAGGGAAAGTGGCTTCATTATATCATCTTTGAAGGTCCAAATGAAGGCATGTTTAGATTAAAAAAAATACCTCCCAGGGAGTTAAAAATGTACTGGCCTGAAGTATATCTCTTTCCCATCACTCATGCATGTTCACACAAAGAGGAAATCACTAAGGGATGCTTGATGTTTAGTTGTTCTAGATGTTAGTGGGAGGCGGGGAGGTTGAAGGTCCTGGCATGTGCCTCTAATTTATTTCCTTCTCCTTTCCCAAGAGTGGGAGAAAAAATATTTTGAACTTGGCGTTATTAAAAAGTTCATGCTGTCTGCTTTGCTCCTACCTATAATCCTCTCTTCTCTTGACGAAGAATGAGTTTCGCTCTCCAGATTCACTCAACTAGCAGATTCTGATTTTGTGGGCTTAACAAAAAGAGGAGTATGAGTAATTTCTTCTTCGGAAAGATTCTTCAGACATTCTGCTGCTCCCTCCCTGTCTTCCTCCTGCTGCAACTACCACTCCACTCATGACAGCCCAAGGAGGGCAAAGGCATGAAAGTTTTGAAAGGGCCTTTTCTCTCTCTCTCTCTCTCTCTCTCTCTCTCAATCTCTCTGTCTCTTCCCAACACACACTTAATACTTAACAGATTCTGGGCGGTGTTTTCCTAACAATTGAGGACTCTGAGTCTTCATCACTTACTTAAGGTTAATGGTGATGGGACACATGACAGTCGTCCTTGGCTAATAACCTCCTACATGGCTGCGAAACACTCCTAATCTCATGAAATGAAGATACTGTTTTTCTTCAATTGTCCTTGGGCGGTGATTTTCACACTGCAGGTCCTGAAATCAATGCAAGGAGTCATGACCTGCATTAAAAATAATAATAGGATAGAAGAGAACTGAAAATGTCAAACTATGTTGCATATATGAAAATAAATAGGAGAGCTTGGTTTTAGTCATGCCTATTTGTGTATGCTTGGTTTGGTTTGTGGCATAAAATGAATTCTTTGCTGTGGATCACTGCGAAGTTCTGAAGTCACTGAACTAAATTATTGCAGCACAAAGTCTTTAGCTCACAGTGGAGTTTTGCCATGAAGGTTTGGCCTCCTGGGCTGGAGGGTCTGTCTTCCTGTTTATCTCCATGTTTCCAATTCCTCAAGACCATTTCCATTCCAAAGTGCTGCTGTCCCCCAACAAGCACCATACTCCTATCCCCCAACAAGACGCCCGGCCTCAGAGATGGCATGACCTATGTACCCATAATGGTCCATTCTAGACCAGGGTTCTGTTGTCCTGGAAACTGTTGCAGACGTGGTCCTGGGACTGGTCTCATAGAAAGACTTCTGTTTTTTCTTTTTACTTCCAGCACACTCTCTCATTTCTCTAGCCTGACCCACCAAACCATGGCTAGGGGATCTCTGAGATGGCCTTCCAACACTCTAGGTGGCCAGAAAAGGATGGTTACTGGTGTAACAGCTTATTTGTTCTGTTTACTCTTGGATAATAGTCTACTCACATCTACAAAGGGCCCAGCCCAAGAGAGAATTTAGACTTCAGTTGGAAAGATCAGTGAATCAATGAAACCCCATTAAATAATCATACATTATCTCCATAGGCATTTATTGAGCAACTATTTTGCCATGTCAGGCCCTGTGCTAGGTGCTGGGCACTAGGCTGGCTATAGAACAGGAAAGGAAACCCAGTTGTTGGCCACAGAACCTGGACTCCGGGCAAGAGAACTATCTTGAAAAATAATCCTGAGACCTGTTTCCATCGATGTGGGAATAAAAAACTATGGTTCCTCCGAGCAAGGAAATAACACTTGACCTGGGAAAAGGTGGAAGAAGTTTTACAAAGGAAGGGACACCTGAGTTGAGTCTGGGGGTGCTGAGGGCATACAGCCTGGTTGGAGAGGACACTCTCAAGTGAACGGGGGCTGGATTATGAAGAGCTTCATATGCCAGGTCGAAGGGGATGGCTTACCCCTACGGCACTGGTCCTAGCCAATAATGGTCTTATTACTTTGTTAAAGATTCTTTAAAAATTTATTTATTTGAGAGAGAGAGAGTACAAGTTGGGTGGGGAGGAGCAGAGGGAGAGGGACAAGCAGACTACCCACTGAGTGGGGAGACTGAATCAGGGCTTGATCCCAGGTCCCTGGAATCCTGACCTGAGCCAAAGGCAGCCGCTTAACTGACTGAGCCACCCAGTCACTGCCCCCCCCCCCCCGCATTACTGGTTTTAAAGCAATTCATTGATATGATTCATCTTATAAACAAAATTATTCAATCCAGATTTGTTTGCAATAGCAAAAAATGAGAAAAAAATTATTGTCCATAATAAGAGGACATCTTTGAATTATTTATACAATAAGATAATACACGGCCAGGAAAAAAATGACGTATTTGATATATATTAGCACAAAAAGAACACTCACTGGAATTTTATTGAAATGTTGTTTTATATTTACTATTGTAATACTTTCTCTTAAACACATTTTAAATTCTGACTTTGAGTCTGGATATTTTGAAGATTGCCTAATAAAAGTCCTGTGCAAAAGAAAAGAGTCTAACATAAAAGGACTAAAAGTAACTCCAGATCTGAATAAGACTCAGAATTTCTTCCAAGTCCACCATACTTAGGGCTATTCTTGGAGCCTCATGGTGATGGTCATGGAAAGACACAACATTTTCCTTGCATTTCCTAAATTTCAGTCCCAAATGATGTCCCTGGGATCTTGTATCTAGGTTGCTGTCCTATCGTTCTAGCTCTTTGCTCTTCCGTCTTCAGTACCACGTCCCCTGCTCGCATAGACCTCCTTCTCGCCCCGACCTGTCATCTTGCTGTGAGCCTACGTGATTCTGGCAGCCAGGCATGCGGTGACCAGCATCCCTTGCTCTCCTCAGGGCAGCATGGTAAAGAGGAACAGAGAGTGCCCCTCTGCTCTCACCTTACAAGTCAGGTGCTATTTCCCGCTATGTTTCTCAGACAGCATTTTGCTGGAGGTTAGATTCTACTATAATCTAGATGTCTCAGTCGTGATGGACATACTCCCCTAATGGATTGGATTATGAAATGTTAGAAATGATGTGAATTCATGTGCTAGTTCAAGTAGGCACTAAGTAGTACAAGGAAGGAACAGAGTATAATCCGCAGAGAGAGATTCTAGTATGTTCAAGAATAAGTAATACATCCCGAGTAAAAGAATACAAAATCATGCATTTGCAAGGGAGGTACCAATTCCAAATGTAACCCAAATATATGTCCCACGTGGTCCAGTGTTTGCAGTCACATTCAAAGAAGACGTTTTCAACTTCATAAGCTTTGAAGAATGATAGACATTTTCCTATACCTTTTCTTAACAAAATTCATCTTTAAAAAAGTTTCCATGGATCTCTAGAAATATTGTCTCTTCCCAGAGCTCAATACTCACCCTACTGAATCTCCCTCCTTCCTCTCATCCATGCAGCTTGATTACGGCTCCCCCACTCTTCTTCAGAAGCTCTCCTCCCTTCCACCCTGTATCCCTGGGTACTACCTCACTCTCCGCTAGGAGAGTGTTTCCACGTGTTCCTTCTCCCAGATCTCTCTAGGATGGCCAGAGAATCCAGAATTTCTGTACTTCCTGATCATCCCTTGGTCCTTGTGAACAAAAGCACATGGTAATACCTTGGAAACAGAGCTGTTTTCTCATTTCAGTGAAGAACTCGTGGAGCATTTTGAGGAATAAAATTCTCCACCTTGTGAACAAATCAGTAGTTCATGCCTTATGCTACTAGTTAACTGTTTTGGGGGAAAAAAAGTTAAATTTCCTAGCTCACACCAAAATGTGCTCCAGATGGCCTGAAGAGTAAAATGTGTAAAATAAAAACATCAATGAACTAGAAAAATACAGGTGGATATTGACCTAGTCACATGAGAGTGAAGAAAGGAATCATAAAACTAAAGACCTTGGCTATCACTTCATAAAAATATAAAATTCTGCGTGTCATAAAATGCCACAGCAATTTTTAGAAATGAAAAGCTAAAGAAATATTTGCAACAGTTAGGACAGTTGGACATTTCTTTTTTGCTAACGTAGAAAAGCTCTTACACATCAAAATGAGAAAGACACAAGTTTTCACCAGGAAAACAGGCGAAAGTTGTAAACAGACAATTTACACAAGTCTGGAAAGCCAGTAGATAAGGAAAACAAAACATTCCCCCTTCCTGAAGGCCACGTCCCTTTGAAAGCTGGTCTAGCTCCAGGAGAAGGGGCGGCCTGAGGAAGCAAGGGAAGCAGTGGCCGTGACCGTGGCCTGCAGGTGGGGGAGGGCAGCTCTGCTCCCGCCTCTGCACTAGATGCTGGCTTGGACGCAGGAAGACGGGAGCGCAGGTTGCTAGAAGTGCACCGCCCAGGCTTGTCTCTCAGGAGGCCCTGGAGGCCGGCCACACAGCTGAATGATCACCTTGTCCGTCACAGCTGGTGCAAAGGCTTCTCTTTGAGCAGTCTGAGTGGCTCCTCCAAGGTCTTCTGGCCTCAGAAGGTTCTCAAAGGTGAGAACCACCTCACCAGCCCTCCCTCCCTCCTCCTATCCCACAGCTTCCGCTGAGTAGTCTGCTGTGTCCTCACGTCCCATTTCTCATGTCCTCCTCGGGAAGGCATTGGCATACTGAATTCCTGGCCTGCTCCTGAGCCGGCAGTGGCCCACCTCTGCAGCAACCCCCACTGTCCCATTTGTCTCACGCCCCTTGGTTATACCTGATGAAAGAATTGCTTTTGATGGGAACAAAGCCCAAATGTTCTTGTGGGCTCTGACTGGTGTTAGCTCTTGCAACAGGCCTCCTGAGCCAGCTTTGCCCATCCAATACCCTTCCCTGCATGGGTCTCCCTTTCCCACACAACCTCTGACTCCCGACAGGGCAAGGATCTTGACAACAGGCGTGGTCCTAGGTCTCCGGCCATTTCCAGCCAGGGGAATGCTCTAGCTTTCACACTTTCAGGGCGAGTGGGTGACATTAGCTGAACCCCACTCTAAAGACCTCCTTCCACGAACTATTATCTTGTCTAAATTAATGACGAGCCAAAGTCCTTTCACATAGACGCTGTTTTGACTAAAAGGGTTTTTTTTTCCCCCTTTAAGTAAACTCTGTTGTGAACATGGGGCTTGAATTCACCGACCTGAGATCGCCAGTCACGTGGTCTACTGACTGAGGCAGCCAAGAATCCCTTGATTAAAAGGGGTAATCTTTTTTATGGAAAAAAGGTTTTAAATTAACTGTACATTCTTTGAGCTGAAAATATATATTTTTTTTATCAAAATGTGTGCGTGTGTGTGTGCGTGTGTATGCGTTCACTAATTACCTAGTTAAGGCTCAGAAGTGGCAAAGCTTGGTGGGCACCCGTAACAAAGTATGGTGGCCCATATCTAAACTAAAAATAATACTATGTTTGGGGAATGCTACTTTTCCTCTCATTATCCACTAACTTCATATTGAGGACTGAATGAAACATTTAAGCATAAGCAATTGAATGGTGCTCCTACCATATTTCCTATTCATTGCTTTCTCTATGGACACCCTTTTCATGACAACCTTTTATGGACCAAGGAGTTTTGTTTTCCCTAAATCACTGCATATTTTATACACTTCTGTCAGGAAAAAATGGAAATCTTTGAAAGATACAGATAATTCAACAGAAAAGTTAAGCAATTTATAGTTCTAAGACCAGAACTTGATAGGTTTTCAAACAACTTATTTGGCATTCAGAGCCACTGGGTCATAAGGGAAGAACCCTATAGTGATATCCAATACTCTGAACACTTCTGTCTTCTAAATATGTGTCTGCCCCCCAACACCAGCCAATTCAACAACACCAGCTGGGTGTCCTACAATTGAACGTAATTCATGCACTATCTGAGTCGCCCTCTGCCAATCACAGAGAGGTTGGAAAATGACAACTCTGAGGCACATGTAGTCCAGTTCCTGCAGGTCCCCGGAAGTCTAGATACCTGTGGCCAGGAACGGTGACCTGCTCCCCGTAGACCTTCCTCTCCTTTCTGCCTCACTCCCCCTTTACTTCCCTGGGTTTCTGACCTTATCTTCTAAATGAACTCTGACACCTCAATCCCGTGTCTCAAAATCACCTTCTGGGGAAGCCCAGCCTAATGCCACCTTGCTCAGTTGTTGGCTTTTATTTTACTGACATGCCTTTGAGCATTGCCACCCATAGGAAGTCTCTCAGGTTAGCCTGAGTCTCTTGGTCTCTCTGATGTACAGGTGACTTTGAATTCCATGTCAGTGAGCAGGAGGACCTCATCATCACAGCTAGTCTTTTATGTTAGAGCCCTCTAGCTAACAGAGCCGAATTCGGTGAATGTGAAAAAGAGCACACAAAGGTCACTACCAAGACAGGACCTTGACTCACGGAACTCTTGTTTCCTCCCCCACAAGATCCCTCCTCTCCCTCGAGCTGCCGCATCTTTGTCAAAAGCAACCCGAGTGCACATGGCAGAAGCCCCTTCCTGGGTGTCAGCCTGGATTCCTTCTTTCCCTCACACGCCTTGTGGGATCTGTCACTGAATTCTGCTGCTTCTACCATCAAAACACAGCCCCAGTCCTGCCAGCTCCCCTCGTCACCTCTGCTGGACACCAGTCCAAGCCATCATCATCTCTAGCTGGTTGGAGCAAGAACCCCTCCTCGGTATTCCCACTTCCACCCTCCGTGGTCCAGTCCAGATCTTGACAAACTTTCTCTACAAAGGACCAAACGATAAATACTTTAGGTTTTGCGGGTCTTATGGTCCTGTCATAATTACTCACCTTTGTCTTGGAGCATGTAAACAGCCACAAGTAGATGGATGCTGAAATTCAAATGTCTCATAATATTCACAAGTCACAAAATAGCACTTTGGGGGGACATTTAAGACTACCTAAAAATACAGAAACCATCCTTACCTCTGAGGCTGTACAAAACCAGGCAGAAGACTACATTTGGCTCCCAGGTTTGCACACCTCCCGTGATCTGATCATGTACCAACAGCCCAGTCCCTGTGACATATGCCAGATCATGTCCTTTCTCAGCTCATCTCCCGGAGCTTAATAGGAAGAGGCCCTCAGTGGCATGTGGCCCGCACACCTGACCCTGTTCCTTCTCCGGCACTCTTCCCTGCCTCTCGCCCAGCTGTCCCTCCTCTCCTCCCACGAGGGCCTCCACTGTTCTCAGGTACCAGTGCCATGTCACACGCAGGCCCACTGGCTGAATTCCTTTTCCCTAGACTTCAGGCTCTCCAAAGTCTTTTTTCCTCCCCTCCTTTGAGTGCCTACCTCAGTGTCGCCTTTTTAGGGTGAGTCCTTCTCCAGCCCCGGTAATTAAACATGCATCCCCATTCCCACCCCGGGTGGCATTCCTTGCTCCCCTTCCTTGCTCTGCTGGTCCCCATAGCGTTCACCACCTCTGGCCTAATATATATTTTACCTGGTTGTGACTGTCTGATTCCCGGCACCCCTTCCCGGAACATTGAAACGGAAGCTTCAGGAGCCTAGAGATGTTATGCCCCCAGCTTCCGGAACAGTGTCGGATATGCAGTAGGAAGCCCTCCATGAAGATGTGTTAAATGAATGAGTGAGTGAATGAATGAATGAATGAATGACTAGTGCCCATTCTTTGGCTCTTTGATGGGAAATGAGCACCTGAGTTACTGTATGTTTCTGGAGAAACAGCATGTAAATATTCGATTCAGCCAGGTAGCTCTCTACTGGGGTGCAGAGCACTTTGAGACCTGAGGGAGGAGACTGGCCATTTCCTACGAGCTTCAATTCTAGATGTGATTAGTCGTGGCGATGGAGAGAATAAACATCGTTCCCATCCTTGATGTTGTATTTGACTCCAGGTGCAGCATTAAAATTTTTAACCCTCCCCTCTGCACAGAAATATTATTTTAGGTACTAGTAATTTATAATCATGGTTATCCTAATTTGTGTATTAGTTCTAAGACAAGAAGAACAGTAAGTTGCAATTTACAGATATGATTCGTGTTCAGTAAAAGAGTTCACGGATGGAGCAAAATCCATGCTTAATGAAAAGATACTACTCCTTGCAATTGGTGCCAAAGTTTTAAATTTCAAGCATCAAAACTCCAAGTGATCACTAGGACTAAATGAAAAGATAGTTTTAAATTTCAAGCATCAAAACTCCAAGTGATCACTAGGACTAACCGAATTGAAGAACGTAGACTGTGCTGCTTCGTCTTCCCCACTGCTGTGCCAGCAGCGCGTGCGGCAAAGCTGCTGCTCCCTTGAGGCGTACTGGGTGGCACGGGGACTGCTCCTGTGCTCTGGCCAGGACTCCGGCCCCAAGGACTCCAAAGCCCTCTGAACTTCATCTTGAACCGACAGTGTAGAGCTGGGCCCGTGTGTGCTGGAGGTGGGCTCTATCAGCGGAGGCACCCCCGAGTAACCTCATTTACAGTATACTGTTATTAAAGGATAAGTTCGAAAATGTGCTGACGGGAAGCTTCCATCTACACTATTAAAACCTCCACGGTAATCACGGCAATTGTTTAGAAAGACCAACAGAATCCACCCCCCCACCCCCCACCCCCCGCCCAGGAGGACTGATCACGGGGGGCTGTTCAGAACACTCACCCTGGTGAAAATAAAAGCCAGCGGGATCCCGGGTGGGTTTTATGGTCATTTTTAAACTTCCCTCGAACAATCCATCCCATTGTGCACTTGGCCCGGCCGTTCCTGTCGCCATGCCCTTGATAGGCTACTGCTTATCATTTCTCCCTGTTTGAGAAAATCTCGAATCCCTGGGAGTTGCAAGCCTCTGCCAATACATGCCTCATCTTCAAACTGCGTGGTCTAGTCATCCTGCAAATCTAGTAAATTACAGTGGAAAGGAACTAGGAGAATCTATTTAAAAAACTTCATTTTATGGGGGCGCCTGGGTGGCTCAGTGGGTTAGGCCTCTGCCTTCGGCTCGGGTCATGGTCTCAGGGTCCTGGGATCGAGCCCCATGTCGGGCTCTCTGCTCAGCGGAGAGTCTGCTTCCCTCTCTCTCTGCCTGCCTCTCTGCCTGCTTGTAATCTCTCTCTCTGTTAAATAAATCTTAAAAAAAAAAAACAACACTTCATTTTATGAAGAAAACTTTTATTTGTCATTTTTAAGATTTGCAAATGCTTTGGCTAGCATCATTTGATTTCTTTCTTGGGCACGATAGACTCACTTATCCTTATGCCTACCTGAAGACAGACATGGGACTCTGGAGGTAATCTGATGTGCTCAAGGTCACACAACCCAACACTCCCAAAGTCTAGCCTTGAAGCCTCAAGGGCACATCAGGCTTATGTTTGCTTTTTACAATTATTTAGAACTCAAAGCCTTTTGTATACACACCCAGGCTTAGACACCTTTCCTTTAGGAAACTCTGAGCGACAGTTTCAAAATCCACACATTAACTGAGGAAACAGCAGTTTCTTTCAGGAAGAAGCCAGATCTGATTCCTCTTCGTGTTTCCAGGGTATGCAGGGGCACTGGGTAAGCGTGTTCAGTGAATAATTGGAATCTTGAGAGGCTGGTGCTGACCAGCACACGCTGAACCCTAATGGGGTCAGTAGTCATAATGCAAGGACTCAGAGACCACGTCAACAAAAAGCAGTGTAAAGACCCGTGTGCTTTTAAGGAAGAAAAACCTGAAAACAGTCTCTAAAACTTTTCGTGATCATGATAATTGCCATTTTCGACTACCTTCTATGGCATGCACTTTCATCACCAGCATGCTGCAGAAAACCCCACGAGGTTTTGATAATATGGGCAAACGTCTTGTACCTACAATCAAGGCTAAGTGTGCCCTGTTCTGATGACGTCCGGAGGCCAGGATGTTAAGTTAGGCTGGTTGGGTGAAGAAGGTGAGGGTGAAGGGCACCTGCTGAGTGACTTTTCAAACAGGACGTAAGGCGAAGCCTAGACAAGGAAAGGTGGTGTGTTCACTGGGACACGCCAAAAGGGTAAGTATGGAAAACAGAGCTGTCAGGGTGGTGAACAGGCCCACTGTGATGCCAACATGATACGGTGGGAAGCCAAGGGAAGACTATATTAATTATGATTACAAGTTATCATTCCAACTTTCCAAATTGTATCCTTTTTAAAAACTGCTAATGTTAATCCTTTTGGATTAACATTCTGCTAATGTTAATCCTGTTAATCCTTTTGGATGTGCCAAAAAAAAAAATTATAGTCTTCTCAAATCCGTTCCTGTTTGAGAATGATGCTGTTGAGGCTTACACACACGTTATTTGTGATTCTTACAACATTTCTTTAAGTAGATGCCCACCTTACAGATAAGAATACCTGCTCTCGTGGGTTTAAGAGCCTACTTCAGCTCACGTTGTAGGTAACTGGGAGTTGTATTGAGTTTAGGTCAGAGTCCAAAGCCATGCACAGCTGACTTCTTTGGTGGTCCATGCACTGGACCACCAAAGAAGGAGGCCAGGACCTCAAGACTGGAGAAGTCAAGCATGGGATCCTGCAGGAGCAGTTTCCCCCAAGAGGGAACTTAGAGGGTGACCAGTCCTATCAATCAGCCTCTGGATGGAGAGTCACAATCCGCAAGAGCTAGGCTCACAGAGATCGGTAGGGCCACTAGCGAGAGGACATTCTTCCCGTGCCCTTTCAGGGAAGACCTGTGTAAGTGGGCTGCTTCGGCTGCCCCTAGAGGAGATTTCAGTCACACACTCTGGCGTCTCAATCCCTATCGGGCCTGATGACACCGACCAAAGGATGGTGACTCCTTACCAGTGAGACAAGTCCTGAAACAGAAAAGGGAGGAGGGAAATAGGGGACAAGGAAGAAGAGTGCCATGGGAATGGTGGGGCAGTGACATGGGGTCCTACCATGAAGACCCTCAGCCCTAAATTAGGCTAAGGAGGAGTCAGAGGGACCACAGGGCATCTTGGGCTGAGACGGGCAGCGCTATCACCTGTCACCTAAGACAGGCTCAGGAAGCACTTTGCCGTGTGGTGGCAGATATTACTGGAGCAGAAGCACCCATATCTTGGGTTACTGGAAAACATTCTGGAAAGCACTTTGGGAACAGTCTTTCTGGAGCCTGAAGGGCTGAGCTGATGATGGCTTTGCTGTGGGACCTCCAGCAAGTGCCTTAACTTCTTATTTTCCTTGCCTCTGAAAGTGGTCCTGCCTCCCTCAAATGATTGTGAGGGTTCAAGATAGAATGCTTGCAACACACTTAGCATGTGGTCTGCCTCCTAAAGGTAGCGGTTCTTATTATTTTTATTATTACTTTTTTGAGGTTGGGATTTTTCTAAAAGCCTATTCCATAGTGCCCATTATCCATATACATTCAAACTCATCAGCTCATTTTTGGATTCAGGGAAGAAGAAATGATTTGAAGTTGAAGAACATTCTGGAAAGCACTTTGAGAACAGTCTTCCTGGACCAGGCTGAGATCCTCATCTATAAAATTGCCATGATAACAGGACTTATCTCCTTTATGGCAGATGGGATTAAAGAAAATAGTGTATATTTTATTTAGCACAGTGC